>NC_053159.1:123450568-123548068 GCF_016835505.1 Polypterus senegalus | reverse complement strand
GCATACCAGACTTACACTACCCAAAGCTCACAAGGGTGATTCCACTAATTGCAGTGCTTGGTCTTATGCAAAATTATATTCTTAATGATGCAGCTTTTTCCACAAACATTTTGGGAATGTCAAATGATTTCAATTACTGATTAATTCAAGAACTGAAAGCCCTGAAAGCCAATTAAAATATCTGATACATGACAGCATTCACAAATAAGATTTCATACATGCATTACCTGACAATGATTTTACCCAACAGAATAACAGCCCTATCTTGCCCAAAAAGTGGTTCCAATCAGTGGTTGGGAAGTTTGCTTTTGTATTTTTATATAGCAAGAAAGCTGGTAAAGCCACTGCTGATCGGCTCCATCAATGTTTTTTTCAGCAATACTCTGCAATAAAAGGCCTAGAGTTTCAACATTTCATATGTATGTGTATTGTTTTTTTTTTTTAAATTACTATGTTAGGTTAACAGGTCCAGTATGAGTTAATGTACTTGAGTATTTAATCGGTCTGCTATATACTACCACACAGACTTTCTCACTTTCTTCACAGTGGACATACTTCCTTTGTACTATTACATATCAAGTATTATTTCTTGATCAACTGATGAAAAAGACTGCCACTGTCTCTGTTATATGTTCTCCTATGTTATGACAAATGTATACTTTTCCAAGCTGTCCTGTAAAACGCCTCACACTCCATTAGCTTTACACTTATTTGCACAAGTGCTTAGTGTGCAGATGTTCCACTTTCCTCTGCGCTTCTTGATTCATAATAGATTTTATTGACTATAGGTTTATGCATAATCATGGATTGCCTAAAACAGGAAAAACACTTTGCGTTTGAGAAACCAACTGAGCCTCAATTGGAACTATGATGATGCGGGATCTGCTCCATGCTCCCATCGTTGTACGGGAGCCCTTGAACCCAACACCATCTGTAATGCTACCGATGAGCTAGACAGTGTGGCAATAACAATAGAGCAAGGGGATGATGTAAAAGTGCACAGTGCTTTTATTTAAAATCCAACAAAACAAAACAGTGTTTCAAATAAATAGTGCAGTGGTTCAAAAGATCTTCATTAAATAAATAATCCAATAAATGCAGAATTGAATTGTGGAGGTTAAAATCAATAGATAGAAAATTCTTCATAAAACTACAAGGTTAAAATGTTCATCAGGAAGCAGTCTTTTAAAAACCAATGTCAAGCCCGATGCTTCTTCTACACTAGCATCTCACCTGCTTCTCCTGGTTGGGCTTTACAGCAGGCGAGACACTCTCTCTAAAGCTGACCTTCTTTGTAACTTCTTCTGCTACTACTGTCAGTTGCCTTACCGATCCTTGGCTCCGGTTGGCTCCTCCGGACAGCTACTTGGGATTCCCCTAACGGCCAAGGCACGTTGGGGACACCACGTCCCAAGTCCAGACTCCTGCTACCTTCCACAAGGAGTATTGTGCCTATTCGGTCACTCCTGCCCTCCGAAGCAAACTCTGCGGGAGCGCCCACTACCACTACTTCTCCCAGGTGTTGGCCAAACACCCAGGCTGCCTACTCAGCTGCCGCGAGCCTAACTCTCGCTCTCCTGCACCGACTTGCTCGCTTCCTGCTGCAACCTCCGTCCGTCCTTTTTTTCTCATTTTGATCCTGTTCCACCTAACCGACTCACGCTTGTTTATATTGAGAGGGGGGCATAGCAGCTGCAGCACATTAACAGCCTCAGGAACAAATCACGGATGTGGGCAGTCTCCCACCTGTGCACTAGGTGAGAAACGCCCACACCGCAGATCATCCCGAGACGCTACAGCCACATGCCCCCTTGTTAAACCGCGAGTGCGGTGATTATTTCACTAAAACGGCCTATGCTAAGAGGGCTGTGGACTCCCGAAATCACATTCCACCCCCCATAAGACTCCAGTTGCATGGGAAGGCTCCACAACACTGCCCACCCAATGCAACTGGAGCTCAGGTCCACAGCTCGGCCACTCTACACTGCACTAAAACCAATAAAAGCACTAAAACAAATCCCACCATAAAACTAACCCAAGCCCCCTTCACAAAAAGAGGACTTTAAAATAAGAACTTTCTAAAAGACATAAAAACCAGCAATAAATAAATGTCCATAAAAAAGCTCTGTCTAAAATGTCCTCCTCTGGCTTGGGTACATGGGTTCTTTAAAAATGTCTGTCACCAATCCCGCTTGCTGCTCTGTCTCCTCTTCTGTCATCACTGCTAGCTCATCCCACCGCTGCCACCAAATGTGACGATGCGGGTTCTGCTCCACGCTCCCATCGCTGGTCGGGAGCCCTTGAACCCAACACCGTCGATAATGTCACAGAGTTGAGCTAGACAGTGAGGCAATAACATCTGAGCAAGGGGATGGTTCAAAAGTGCAAGAGTGCTTTTATTAAAACCAATCAACAAAAACAAAGTGTTCAAATAAAGTGCAGTGGTTTTCAAAGTCTTCATCAAATAAATAATCCACAAAAGAAATGTGGAGGTTAAAAATATACAAAAACAATCCTCTAAAACGAGGTTAAAACGTTCATCAGGAAGTAGTCTTTTCAAACACTAAAAGCCCGGTGTCTTCATCTACCATGGCGGCTCCCCTGCAACACCAGTCTGGGCTGCTCAACAAGAGAGTCGCCTACCTGCAGGAACAGCTGCCCTTCACTCAAGTCCGGTAGCCCTCCGCTCCTTGGCTAGGTCGGGCTCCCAACCAGACCAAGACTTGGACAAGGCCAAGGCACTCACGCCAGGACTACACCAGCTCAAAGCCTCACCAACTCCCGCTCCAATTGACGGTGTTCGGTTCAAGGGCTCCCGAACAGCGATGGAAACGTGGAGCAGAACCCGCATCGTCACAGGAACACAAGGCTTGTTCAAGCGAGGCATACTCAGCCAAGTCTCAATTTCATAAGAGTTATACGCAGAATATCCCTCTAATCTTTTGATATCTTCTCAGTCAGAGAGCATGTACAGAACAGAAAAAGTCATGAAAAAACAGAAAATAGATTTCACTGTATCTTAATGGGTATGCTCATAAAAACCTGGTAGTAGGGTTTCAGGTAGGTGGAGAGGGAGCCCACAGAAAGTCTAGTATGTAATGTCAAAACAAAGCATGCAATAGGTGTATGGACAACAACAAAACCTACAGAAACAGCATTCAAAATAATGTAGTTATAAAGAAGGAAAAAAATGTGGACGCTTAAAATTATATCTGATAACCAAAGCACAACCAAAATAAGAAAAACTGGAAGTGATCCCTTAACAGAGACAATATGAACTATCAAGTGTTAATATAATTTGATACTATCCGTATGTATGGTGTTTGTGTCTTTACCCCGAATATATGGTGTTTGCGTAAATATGCGTCAATACCCCATATGTATGGTGTTCGCGTCAATACCTTGACTCAATACAAGTTAGAACCATGTAATTTGGCGTCCGTCCTTCTGACATCTATTGGCAAACTGAGAAATGACGGCTGGGTATTAACAATGGTCATTGTTTAAATTTTAGCCGATCTCAGATCTAAAATGAGTGACGATCGCAACACAGCCAGAAGACCAGTGGCCGTGGAAAGGATGCTTAGGAAACGAAGTCACATGATTGACAAGGAACGTAGACTTGCTAATGCGACCAGACGTACACAACGTGCGCAACAAACGGCTGAGGAAGCTCAAGCTGTCGCAAATGCAGCACGGGTTGAAAGAAATAAAGCAACCCCTGCCTTGCGGCATGAAAATGCTAAGCGGCATGGCATTGCCATGTGCAATCGCACAGATACTGAGGACGAATTATGGTTGACATTAATCAACCATGCACCAGTCGGGGACTGACAGGACATGATCCGCCACGCCAACATAATAATTACTCCAAATCTGATTAGAGTCGTAAAATACGGTTTATTTGCCGGAAAGAATCAAATGAGGTGCGCCGAAGACCTAAGTTCACGTCTCGCAGCCCCGTTTAAACAGGAAGCTCTTCATTACATTGGCCAAAAAGGGCTATTTTAAGCACAAATCAGTACCATGATAACAAAATCATTTCAAGGACTTAAAAAAACAAATAATTCTTTGCAGAGAAAGTATTGATTTCACAAAAGTAGAATTTGTAGGCCAATTCAATGGGGAACCCAGTAACTAGTCAAGTGTTAAGAACACAGAATATGATCCTTTATGTTGAGACACAAAGGAAGGCAGGGAAGAATATTTAAACATATTCCATTAATGTTTTTTTTTCTTTTTTCTGAATATCAGTTGAATTAGAACTAACAAAATAATAAAAAATAAAAACACATAATGAGATTTAGTTTTTCACATGTTTGTAGACCCTAAGCATTTTGTCAAGCTACAAAAATAAATTTTAATTACACCTTGTTATACATGGATTGTAAAGAATGCCTGTAGCTCATCATAACAGACAACAGTCTACCTTTGGTTACAATGTGTGCCTCAGTTACTGTTTATGTCTGTTGGGGTTAGACACAATTACACCTAAAATGCAACCATTTACCTATAGCCGATACATTTGTTATACACCCAGAAGATGCAGTGAATGACAGCTTTGAAAGCATCCCAAATCTCTTGTAACACTATGCACATTTAGAAGTGGCATCACAGTTTACCACTAAAACAAATCACCAACCTTTCAGCAAGTGTCACTATTTTATCACAACTACTACAGGGGAACACAATTGATGAGCCACAGCATGAAGTTATGGGAAAGAGTAGTGGAAGCTAGGTTAAGAAGTGAGGTGAGAATTAGTGAGCAGCAGTATGGTTTCATGCCAAGAAAGAGCACCACATAGGGCTGTGCGATATGGCCAAAATCTTATATCCCGATATTTCATTTCATATCCCGATATCACGATATAGTACATTTTCTTTGTATTCAGTGAATAGTTTATATAATCACCACTCCTTTTTTTTCCATTTAAATTAAAAAAAATCAAAAATGAGAAGTACTCAACTTGTAATTATTTCTGTTCTTTTATTTAGAACATTTGAGCAAATGTTTGACTTAGAATGTAAACATAAAATGTTAATGTATCAAATATAAAACACTTTTCAAAACAAATTACTAAAGGCCCAATATAAAATACTGCTATATAAAATGCCTGACATAAACAAAATGTGAACTGTAGCAGCAATAACTCTCACAACATATATTAAATATAAAAGGATCAAAACACTAACAACTAAACTATATAAGGCCAATAAACCCTTTAAACAAAATAAATACAAGTCTAACATTAACTGTCAAAACCAAATGTAAACATTGTACTTCAAACTGTAGCAGCAATAAGGCTTACGACAAAAATATATAATATTAAATATAATATTTTTTAGGCTACATTCTAGTAAAATGTTAATTTGCACATCGTAGTGTGGCAAATCTCCGTTAATGAGTTACAGCTGATCGCCCGTGCGTGGGACTGGACAGCGCTAGCGTGTTGATGCCGTCCAGCCCCAAGCAGGCGATCGCGTAACTCGTTAACGGAGATTTGCCGTTAATCAGCTGTGGCGTAAGCGTAATTTTAACAAGATTAGCGCTGAAAGCAAACGCTGCAGGAAAATTATGCCTTAAGCAAATTGTTTTGGTAGCAATTAATCTTCCAAGCTTTTAACATGCTCGTTTAAATAGTACCTTTACAACTGTAATATCCTACGTGGCTTGCCTCTCAGTTGTAAACTCTCTGCATGCTCGCTCACGTGCTTTTTGCGGAGGTGTAGAAGAGGTTTGTCGTGTTGGAGTCTGTGGTAGCGATCGGTTTGCAGCATAATTTGCACAGTACCGTTTTCTGGTCCGTGTCAGACTTTTCAAATCCAAACCATCTCCATACTACAGAGGTAGCCCCTCGTTTAGGAGCAAGGTCCTTCTGTGTGGAGCTACCTGGTGTTGCCTCGTCTTCATCAGCCATGCTAGTGTGTCTGCATCCACGTGGTGGCCATCAAAACAATGAAAAAAATATTGCCGTAAACAGTTTATTTTGCGACACCACGAAACAAACGATAGCGTAATGTGCAGCGATAGACGTTTTCATATTGTCATCCGATATATATCGTTCTATCGAACAGCCCTAGCACCACAGATGCAATGTTTGCTCTGAGGATGTTGATGGAGAAGTTTAGAGAAGGCCAGAAGGAGTTGCATTGCGTCTTTGACAGGGTGCCTTGAGAGAAGCTGTCGTATTATATGAGGAAGTCGGGAGTGGCAGAGAAGTACATAACAGTAGTGCAAGATATGTATGAGGGAAGTGTGCCAGTGGTGAGGTATGCAGTAGGAGTGACTCATACATTCATGTTGGAGGTGGGATTACATCAGGGATCGGCTCCGAGCCCTTTCTTATTTGCAATGGTGATGGACAGGTTGACAGATAAGATTAGACAGGAGTCCCCGTGGTCTATGATGTTTGCTGATGACACTGTGATCTGTAGCGATAGTAGGGAGCAAGTTGAGGAGAACCTGGAGAGGTGGAGATATGCTCTAGAGAGGAGAGGAATGAAGGTCAGTAGGAACAAGACAGAATACATGCGTGTAAATGAGGGGGAGGTCAGTGGAATGGTGAGGATGCAGGGAGTAGAGTTGGCGAAGGTGGATGAGTTTAAATACTTGGCATCAACAGTACAGAGTAATGGTGATTGTGGAAGAAAGGTGATAGAGTGCAGGCAGGGTGGAATGGGTGGAGAAGAGTGTCAGGAGTAATTTGTGACAGACAGGTATCAGCAAGAGTGAAAGGGAAGGTCTACAGGACGGTAGTGAGACCAGCTATGTTATATGGGTTGGAGATGGTGGCACTGACCAGAAAGCAGGAGACAGAGCTGGAGGTGGCAGAGTTAAAAATGCTAAGATTTGCATTGGGCGTGACGAGGATGAATAGGATTAGAAATGAGTACATTAGAGGGTCAGCTCAAGTTGGACGGTTGGGAGAAAGTCAGAGAGGCGAGATTGCATTGGTTTGGACATGTGCAGAGGAGAGACGCTGGGAATATTGGGAGAAGGATGCTAAGGACAGAGCTTCCAGGGAAAAGTAAAAGAGGTAGGCCTAAGCGAAGGTTTATGGATGTGGTGAGAGAGGACATGCAGGTGATGGGTGTAACAGAACAAGATGCAGAGGACAGAAAGATATGGAAGATGATGATCCGCTGTGTCGACCCCTAATGGGAGCAGCCAAAAGAAGAAGATGTTAAGAGAGCCTGTATTTATGTCACTCTGCTGATGCACAAGATGCTCCAACAGCCACACTCCATCACGGCCTTCAGTTCAATAAAGATGCATAAACTTCGGGATGGTGATTCATTGGGATAACCATAAAGGGGTTAAAGAGAACTTGATCAAAAGACCATTATTTTCCAATTAAAAATTTCTCAGTAATGTGCAAAGTGACAAGGAAGTTATTGTCAAATAAATGCAAACACCTAACAAGTAAGCTAAAACTGTTTTGACCTGTGATCTGCTGTCCTTAATGTGTTTCACATGAAAATTTGGTTAAGCAAAAGAATTCAGCTTTAGCATTACTCCTTGATATACAAAGTTTTCAAAGAAAACCAGAAAAAGTTACATCAAACCACATTTACATCCTGTAATTTGGTTTCACTGTGTGCAGCTAGATGGAGTGCTGTGCAAGTAAGTCTTTTGGGATCAATGACATGAGATGTTCATGACGTTGTAAATTAGCTTTAGTAAAAAGTTACTGTTGATTTTATTACATGGTCTGCAAAAAACAAGCAATTAAATATAAATGGCCCATTTCTTGAAAATGTGAACAATGTATTAAATGTCTTATCAATTCACTCCAAAAGCATTTCAACCAAAAAATGCCATTTTGGCAAAGAAAGTTGTGTGTTTTATTTAGAGCTCAAACTAATGATTATTTTGATGATTAATCAATTAGTTGGAATGTAAACAAAAATTAAATTGAAATTAAACAAGAATTGCATAAAAGTGAACTTTTTAAACAAATACAGATTTGAATAAAATTTTCTGAAATGTATTTTTTTTTTATAAAAATGAACTGCTTGTAGATATTTTAAGCAAAATAGTTTTTTATACAACAGTTATAAAATATGTTTAAAATAAACAGAAATAAACTTAGTAGCATCTCTGGGAACTGGTTGTTTAAAGAACACACACCACTTAGATTTTTCCATTTCAGACTGTGTGACCTAACACAAAATTTGTTTTACCGGCTAAACTATATGTGCTACAGCAGTAACTGCACATTATCATGTCTGCCTCCAAATTGTACAAAAGCCTGTTGAAGTCCAATACCCAGCTAGTCTAGAACTTTTAAATTTCTAGTCTACTCCTCTCTTTTAACTCGGAATTAGCAATATGCCTTTCAGTTGCGGTTGATGTACTGTGGGATTCACCACTGCAATGATTTTTTGATTTCCTTTGCACACGTTTCTGCTCAGACAGGGTCTTGCGTTTCTTCGCAACCATGTTTTGTAAACACACACACTAACATTACACATGTTGCAAGCATATAATGTGGCACCATAATTTAACAGAATGACCACATCAAAATAACAAAAAAAGGTCAGTGAAAATCTTTTACTAGGTGATGGCTAATGACACAGTTTTTAGTTGCTAGTGTTTCATTTGCATTGTAGAGAACTGGACTATGACTTGCATTATTTTTCACTTCAAACTGAAAATCATGTCAATATGGCTGCGTTCACAAATCCGTAGAATGCTAAAACAATATTCAGCTTACTGGGATGACGGCAAGTCCTCCTCCACAGAGCCTGCAACAGCATGTTTCCTATTAAAATGTTTGTGCATCACTGTTCTGCTCAAATGCCATACAAGGTGACACGTACACATTTTACAACTCGCAACCTTATTTTCTGCGTTCAGAATAAAGTGCTTCCAAATTCTGGAAGTCTTAGGTTGCACAGTCTTTTCTGGCACTTGTTAACCATCTGCCTTTTTCAAATGTGTTCACAAATCAATGAAGTAGTGATGCAATTGCATGGCACAATGTACTAGGCCTAATGATGTAATCAACTAATAGATGGAAGTGATCACTACCAACATTTTTATTAATTATTATTAACTATGATGATTAGTTGTTGCAGCCTTCATTTTATTCCAAACAATTAACTAAGGTGAGAGGTCAGCATTATGCAAGAACTTGGGTAATTTGGGTAGCTTTGTTTTGTTCGAAAAGCTCTACATTGTATTTCTGAGTTTTGTTCACATGCAATTCCCAACTCTGCTTGCATGTACCATCCCTATGACAGCAAATGCAGACAGCAAAAGGTGGCATGCTTCATGCCTGAGTCTAATCTAATTAGTCATGGCAAACTTCACTGCTTAAACTTTACAAGTAGCAATCCTGTCACTTTCAAAAATGACTTCTAAAGAGTAGAAACAGTGTTTAACTTGCTTTTATGCCGGATGCATTGAAACCAATCATATGACATTAAAATAATAGCCCAGATAGTTTTCCATTCTAAAAGTACACATATTGAACTCAACACCCCATAATGACAACATGAAAAAAGCTTACTTGAGGTTTTTGCAAAATAATTAAAAAAAAAAAAAACAAAACAAACTGAGAAATCACATGTACATAAGTATTCACAGACTTTGCTATGAAGCTCAAAAGTGAGCTCAGGTGCATCCTGTTTCCCTTGGTCATCCCGGAGATGTTTCTGCAGCTTAATTGGAGTCCACCATTGGTAAATTCAGTTGATTGGACATGATTTGGAAAGGCACACAACCATGTATATAAGGTCCCACCATTGACAATTCATGTCAGAGCACAAACCAAGCATAAACTCAAAGGAATTGTCTGTAGACCTCTGAGACAGGATTGCTTCAAGGTTACAGAAAAATTTCTGCTGCTTTGAAGGTCCCAATGAGCACAGTGGCCTCCATCATCCATAAGTGGAAGAAGTTAGAAACCACCAGGACTCTTCCTAGAGCTGGCCGGCCATCTAAACTGAGCGATCTGGGGAGAAGGGCCTTAGTCAGAAAGGTGACCAAGAACCCGATGGTCACTCTGTCAGAGCTCCAGCGGTCCTCTGTGGAGAGATGAGAACCTTCCAGAAGGACAACCATCTCTGCAGCGATCCACCAATCAGGCTTGTATGGTAGAGTGGCCAGACAGAAGCCACTCCTTAGTAAAAGGCACACGGCAGCCCGCCTGGAGTTTGCCAAAAGGCACCTGAAGGACTCTCAGACCATGAGAAACAAAATTCTCTGGTCTAATGAGACAAAGATTGAACTCTTTGGTGTGAATGCCAGGCATCAAATTTGGAGGACACCAGGCACCGCTCATCACCAGGTCAATACCATTCCTACAGTGAAGCATGTTGGTGGCAGCATCATGCTGTGGGGATGTTTTTCAGCAGAAGGAACTGGGAGACCAGTCAGGATAAAGGGAAAGATGATTGAAGCAATGTACAGAGACATCCTGGATGAAAACCTGCTCCAGAGCGCTCTTGACCTCAGAATGGGGCGACGGTTCATCTTTCAGCAGGACAACGACCCTAAGCACATAGCCAAGATATCAAAGGAGTGGCTTCAGGACAACTCTGTGAATGTCCTTGAGTGACCCAGCCACAGCCCAGACTTGAATCCGATTGACCATCTCTGAAGAGATCTTAAAATGGCTGTGCACCGACGCTTCCCATCGAACCTGATGGAGCTTGAGAGGTGCTGCAAAAAGGAATGGGCGAAACTGGCCAAGGATAAGTGTGCCAAGCTTGTGGCATCATATTCAAAAAGACTTGAGGCTGTAATTGCTGCCAATGATGCATCGACAAAATATTGAGCAAAGGCTGTGAATACTTATGTACATGTGATTTCTCAGTTTTTTTTATTTTTAATAAATTTGCAAAAACCTCAAGTAAACCTTTTTCACATTGTCATTATGGGGTATTGTGTGTAGAATTCTGAGGAAAAAAATTAATTTAATCCATATTGGAATAAGGCTGCAACATAACAAAACGTGGAAAAAGTAATGTGCTGTGAATACTTTCCGGATGCACTGTACATGGCTGTATAATGCATTAATTTTCATCAGCTTAAGGTCATCTTCTAATAACTGTGGTGTTCAGGTAAATCTGCAACTAAAAACATCAAATGTAAAGTTCCCCAAGAGCGACGAACATTTTAAAGATTACCACAAATTAAAGAGAACAGTATCTTTCCAGCACTGTAATAAGAGACTTCTTTATTATTATTGAAAAATCATTGTACCGACAGCCACCAATTCAAAATTAAAATTATTCATTTAAAGTTCTGTATATAAAAAGAAACTGAAGCGAATAAGCCATTTATACACCCATTACAGCATTCAACATATCTAACCACACCTCATCCTCAAGAGAGAGAAGTTATCCACACCTCATATGGCTTGGAAACCTACAGTACACAGGTTTAATATAAAGGCAAATGGAGCTACAATGTAAGCAAAAATTTGCAAAGAAAAGAGACCAGATATACATGGTAGTATCAAATCAACCATATGAAGGTGTTTAAGAAAATTGGGTCATCTTAAGTATGAGGAGTAAAAAATGGGTTTTGAGAGCTTTTTCTAAATATTTAATGACTAGCAAAATACCCGCGCTTCACAGCAGCGAAGTACTGCATTAAAATTTTTATTAAGAAGAAAATTAAACCTTTTTAAACTGAGGGAAAATATGCCAATAATTATTTGTTAAGGATCTCTTTGTATACCACATTGTGAGTTCGACCCTCCGCTTGTAACATGACCAAGCTGTGCGCTGAGCTTACTCGCATGTAACGTACAGTTGGCCATGTGAACAGTAATCTTTTCTCAAATCTCACAGCTTGGATTGCTGCTGTCATAATCGGTTTGAGTTTCATGGTTTGTTTCAATTACGACAGTATTTGCAGGATTTGTTGTGTTGTAGTGACATTCGGCATCTGTCAAGCGTTGTAAGCACACAAACGGTTTCATTGATAAAATCAGATCCAGCTTTTGAGAGTTTAAACATTCATAAACATCAAAGTGTCCACTACTGAAATCGTCACCTGTGAATCTAAGATGTTTAAGAGTCATTGGCGGTTGTCGAAAGGTGTAAAATATTTGGCCATTTCGGTACACTTGAATGCAACAACCGAACAATTTAGCGGCAGCCATCAACTCGCATGCAGAACCATAGGTGAAGGGCTTAAGCATTTCACTCTTCTAGTGCTCCTGTGTAGTATAATTCTCTCCTGTACCGTCAACAGTCCACACCTTAAACCTGTCCCAGTCATTCCATACATAAGGCAGAATATTCCTCCGAATATCAAGAGTGAGCCTGATATGGCCGTGCAATATGTAACAAAGAGAATGAAAAAGGTAGGTGCTATCTCTGGGCATGGAAACCACTCGGTAAGTGACAGTTCTTTGATCGATAGTGATAATCTCGATAGACATGGTAATGGGGGTTGGAATGATAAAGGAAATGGGTACCTGAGCAATGTAAAGTAAGTCTAAAATACCTACACAATAACTATAATTGTAATAAATGAACAATAAAATAGCGGAGAAGCCGTGGATTAAACAAAAAGGCTGTAGTTATCAGTAGGGAGACGTGGCGAAGCAAGGAAGGGAATTTAGAGACCGGAGCGACGGACGGTCTTATATAGGTAGGCAGCAAACAACATAGGAGGCGTTGGGATGGGGGACCCAACGCCACCTCACACGGTGACCGAGTTGCAGGCTATGGACGTATATATTCACGTAAGTAGGATTAAGTTAGCGTTGGGAACCCGGGTACCAAATTTCTTGAAGATGGGCCCATAAGTAACAAAGACTGTTGAAAAGTTCAACATGGCGGACGTTGTTGACCGTTATAACCGTTACGCGTAGAATTTCAAAATGAAACCTTAACTTTTATAAGTAAGCTGTAAGGAATGAGCCTGCCAAATTTCAGCCTTCTACCTACACGAGAAGTTGGAGAATTAGTGATGTTGGAAAGTTCAATATGGCGGCTGACAGTGGTGTCATACCACCGAAATACGTACATACATTGGTTTCGGTTAGCTCAGGGAAGCCACCTACCAAATTTCGTAAAGATGGGGCCGTAAATAAGAAAGTTCAACATGGCGGACGTCGTTGACCGTTACGCGTAGAATTTCGAAATGAAACCTGCTTAACTTTTGTAAGTAAGCTATAAGGAATGGGCCTGCCAAATTTCAGCCTTCTACCTACACGTGAAGTTGGAGAATTAGTGACGTTTGGAAAATTCAATATGGCGGCCAACAGTGGCGTCATACCACCGAAATAAGTGCGTACATCGGTTTTGGTTAGCGCAGGGAAGCCACCTTCCAAATTTCGTGAAGATGGGGTCAGCCTTCTACCTACACGGGAAGTTTGAAAATTGGCGACGTTGGAAAGTTCAATATGGCGGCCGACAGTGGCGTCATACCATCGAAATAAGTACATCAGTTTTGGTTAGCACAGGGAAGCCGCCTACCAAATTTCGTGAAGATGGGGCCATAAATAAGAAAGTTCAACATGGCAGACGTTGTCGACCATTATCGACTGTTACGTGTAGAATTTCGAAATGAAACCTGCTTAACTTCTGTAAGTAAGCTGTAAGGAATAAGCCTGTCAAATTTCAGCTTTCTACCTACATGGGAAGTTGGAGAATTAGTGATGAGTCAGTCAGTCAGTGAGGGCTTTGCCTTTTATTATTATACAGTAGATAGCCACAAATGCATAAAGCTTTCACTTTGTGCTTTTAATTTGACCATTTTCAAAAGTCAAATCATTGCTTTCCCAGGGTCAATAATAAAAAAAAAAAGAAAATTAAAAAGCTCATTAAGTCCACTGTTTAAACCAAAAAGTGAAGAGATTATTAGCTTATGTTGTCCAGTAAACACAATGGCACTATGGTTATGCTATCTAGTTATTTGCCAATTTTAATTCACGACCATAATTCGTTCCAAAACTCTGGTCATAAACCGATTTGGTCGTGAACCAAAGCAATTTCCACCATATGATTGTATGTAAATACAATTAATCCACTCCAGACCGTACAAACTGTATGTAAATATATATTTTTTTAGTTTTTAAGCACAAATTAATATTTAATCATACCATAGAATGCACAGCGTAATAGTAAACTAAATGAAAAAACATTGAATAACACTGAGAAAACCTTGAAGAACAGAGAAAACTAACACTGCAGTAGTTCGCGCTATAGTTCTAGGAAGCGCGCGCTAAAAACATTTTTTAATGAGTTTTAAGCACAGGAAAAAAATTAACATTTGAAAAATCCGTAATTGAATAAAACACCAAGAAAAGTAACACTGACACGATGCACGCTATGAACCGATCGCTGTAAACAGAACTGAAAACAAAAACAAGCCTTTTCTACCTTATGCGTCCAGCCCTCCCTCTCTCTCGTGTGTGCGTGTGTCTTTTTCGTGAGCCTGGAGCGCCTGTGTGTGTGTGTCGCTCTCTCTGTCTCTTGCTCGCTCACTGCACAGGGAGAGACTGAACATGTACAAACCGAAAGGGAAACTGGTTTGCTCGTATACCGAGTGTGTGGTCGTGAACCGAGACAAAAGTTTGGTGAACTTTTTGTTCGTAAACCGATTTGTACGTGTACCAAGACGTTTGTGAACCAAAGTTCCACTGTATTTAAAAAAGCTATTTCTCAAATGTGCACCTTTTTAACAAAACTTCTGATGGCATTTCTGTACTGTATATTTTAAACAAAACACTTGCTTCTTGCACTGAATGAAAATTTTAATGGACTATGTAAAAGATTTTCATGAACCTTGTTACACTAAGAAAATATTAATAGTAAAATTGAATATGACCATCGCCTCCCCATCTGCACTAATAAGCAGACACAGCTTAACTCATTATTTTAGCAAGTAGAATAGCTTTAGCACTTACAAAGATTTTACTTATGAGGACTTCCAATCTTCAAAACCCAAGGAATTGAAGTAGAAAAGAGGCATAGACCAATTATCATCATAGACTTCCACTGTTAACTTCAATGAAAAGACCAGTAATTCTAAGAATACAACATGCTCATTTATATCTGTTATATCGTTATATCTGGTGGAACTGTAGGTTTAGATAATAATTTACATAACAATAAGCTTAAAATATTCCAACGGGTACAATTTAATTTTAAGCAGGTATCAGCCATGATACATTATTCGGTATGACAAAGAGAAAGTTTACAATTTGTTGATGGTTGTTTTGCATGAACACTGAAACCGAGCAAAAACACACCTCTGTAAGGTAAGGTAGAAAACAATGCTTTGTTCTTACTCTAAAACAACATAAGGAATGAGAGGTCAAGTGATTTGTTTTAAAAACTTTGAGACAACCAGCAGCATCTATATATATAATTCACTAAGGCAAGACACCCATGGAAAGCACGCCGGAAGGGGCGTGGATTCACTAAGCCGCCGACAAGTAAGACGCCCATGGCGCACGCATGAACTCCCAGAGTTGCCCTCTCCAGAATTACATCTTTTCATTCACCTACAGTCTTATACACAATGAAGTAAGCAGTCTTTAAAAACCGAGTTTTCGGTTACGACGCGACAGCGTGCACCATAGCAAACTGTTTTACACGCTACATACAGCAATTCGCATCCGCGACAAACATACGTCTTCTTAGATGCTCCTGCACTTTGTTCACACCCCCCTCCCGCTGCTACCGTGGTCGGGTGTCTTGGTGGATTATATATAGAAAGGCAGCCAAAACCGCACAGAGCAATGAAAAGTCTACGTGAGTCACAGGTGCATCTGGACTGTGCAAAGACGATAACGACTCGAGTGACAAGTTGGAGGTGGACACATGAGCAGGCAGTGCATACTGGACGAGAAATCAGCACACTAGCATGACAGAGGGAGCGGAGTGGACGTCCTCCTTCTCTCCTCCTGTTCCACCCTCCGCGCCCGAGCGCCACACGGACGATTGTGTGTTGGTTCGTTCCGTGCATTGTTACAATGTTGCTTTTCTTGCTGATTTATTACATTACCAATTTTTCAAATGTTAATTTTCTCCCTGTGCTTAAAAATCATTAAAAATCCAGCCTGATTATGCGGTGTATGGTACGCCGCAGGTTGGCTAGTCAGGTATGATACAAAACAGGTAAGAAAGGTTTAAGTAAAAATTAAAAAATAAATAAAAAGTTGAAAGCCCAAAAATAATCACTGAAATGTCTACAACTCTGAAGGTTCAGTTACACGGCTTTGGCCACAAATAAAATTAAACCTATACGTCTCTCCAATGCAGACAAACAGGCTTATCATTTTTGAGTAACCAAGCCAACCACTGTGACAAGACAATTACTTTAAAGATTGCCTGTTTTTGTAACAGATACAAAGCCATAACACAGTGGCTTCTGCCAACAAGCGAAGACACTGCAACCTGTCCACAGAGAAAGTAAATTCAACACCCAAACAAGATCTAAAGATAAATAGTATACATTTATAAACTACAAATAGACTGGACAGGGCAACAAATGCTAATTCACTAAACCTGCAAAAACAAGATGCATTATCTTGTGTGTTGATTAAGTAAAAGTTTTACTGATGCTTCAAGAAGTAAAACAGAGAAAACCATTGCAAAAACAACATAACCCAGAATTTCAAAATAAACAGTATCAAAGATACGATGTCCCGTGACCGCGATCAGACTGGACAAAGGCAGGACCGTAACAAAAGACAGCTTCTTTACAGCGCTTTCGCCAGCTAATATGCACCCAAACTTTGCACCGGCTGCTTCAGACTGAAATCAAAGGCTTCTTTTTTTTGGGTGCATCATCATTAGCATGGCACGGTCAGATCTAAATAGCAGCCTGGCGAATTGCTTGCATACTGAAGTGACTTTCGCTGCAGGTTGAAGTCCCAGTGTACTTTATGGTGCCAAGCAGAGTGCAGCAGTCTATTAACCAGCAAAAGTGTTATGAAGAAGCTCTCTGTTGTTACCGTCCTGCCTTTAGATCTGACAGCGTCATGCTAACAGTGTATGCACCCAAAAATAAGATGCCTTTGATTTCAGTCTGTAACAGCCGGTGTAAAGATTGGGCGTATATTAGCTGTCCAAAGCGCTGTGAAGAAGCTGTCTACAGCGCTGCTCTTGTAAAAAGAATTGAGATAAATACCATCAACTCAGAGAGGGAGAGGCAAGTTTGTTGTACCACATGAACGTTACTAAGAGAATAAAACTGAATAATAAAAAACAAGCGCAAACTTGTACATGTAGCTAAAATTTACACCAGGTGTTACAGACTCAAATCAAATGTATGTTTATATTATATTGAAGAAATAATAATAATAGCAGCTCACTACTCAAAATGAGGAGCACGCGGTTTTGAACCCAGGACCTTCAGGTTATAAGGCAGCAGTTCTCACCTCTACATGTAAACTGCCTGTTGATTGACATTTGAGATTTTCTTGAATAAAAGTGTGCATGTTTAGTTGATATTTGGACTAAAGTCTTCATAAATTATACACTTAATGTCATTATTAGTATAACATGGAAAAAGTTTTTGCTTTATGTATGAGTTCAGCATTTCTAGTATTTCTTGCATTTCCTTTCATCCCACAATTACCCAGATCTTTGTATACACGGAGTACACATGAAAGGCATGTATTCCAAATAACGATATACTGTATTATTTACCCTATACAACTCCAGATCTCACACGCAGATAAGCAGCCTTGGCTTGAGCTGTTAGAAGTTTTTGCCCGGGTTTAGCTCCATCAAGGTGGGGGATGGGACCGCAGGCTGCTTGTGCTGATCGACACATTCACAAAACAAAAGACACTGATGGAGAGGTGTGAAGGGATTTAAGATTTATCAGGATTACAAGTTTTTTCGTAGGCTTCAGGAATTCTAGTGATAAGACAAGTGACAAATAAGCAACGTGATACTACAATACCTTATCAAAATAACCAAGATTCTGTTTCAAAATTAGGGCTTTATCAACTAATCATCTCTACTCCTTCCCCACATTGCGCAACACCATGCTATAATTTTCCGTATGGTTTTTGAATTTGTTAATCATAGGTTCCCCCAAATATCGGGCAAAATTCTCCATCGCGCGAGAGTGTTGAAAAACAGTACTAGTTCAATGCATGAACACCTGAAGAGGAAGCACAGCTTTAAGTACAGCACAGGAAAAGAAAACAATACTAAGTAACTTACATACACTTACTTAGTTGTTTGACAATAGTTCTTTTAGTAATATGAAGCTGGATAACATGAGAAATTCATACCAGAGACCAGCACTGGTGACAAAAGTTAAAACCATTGTATTTCTTTGGACAGAACAGATAGTCAGCTAAATGCACTTGTCCGTTGCCACCATTATTATTCGAGAGTGTTTACTGAAGTAAAACTTTTAGTACACTGGCCAGTAAACTGCAATAGCCTAACCTTTGAAAAACACATGCTAGCTTTATTTCGGGAAGAGTTGCATTTTCACCCTCTACCTGATGTTTATGCCAGTGCTGGTAACTTGTAACTCTTCAACTGTCACCTCAAGGACCTGACAGAAAGCTACTTATCAGCAGTTGTCAAAACACAGGTCAGTTATAAAACATTTTAGTACATTCTCCAATTACTAAATTATAAATAACATTCAATAAGTGATCAGGGAAATAGAGTAAGTTATTTCTTTCTTAATCTACCATAGTTGACCCAAACTGAAAGAGTTTGTTGCATAGCAACACTCAGCTGTTAGCACACCAGGGAGCTCCTGCTGAGAAGTTGCCTTTTTATGAAGATACATAGTTTCTACTGCAATTTAGATTGCCAAAACCACAGGCAGTTCAGTTAAGCAAAATCCTGGTTTTAATGATAAAAGGGTAAGACAATAAGCGCCTCTAAACTAAAGTGGTTCTGGGGTCTTAACTCACGGAGTCTGTGCAGACAGCATGATGACACTCTCAAAACCCACGTGTCACCGAAAAGCAGTGTACTGGAAGAGCAAAGTGTGAATTAAATGAAATGTCACTTATGTATACTGAAGTGTAAAGGTTTCTCCCATTTATTCACTTCGCCTACAATATCTGAAACAAAAATATATTTTTGCAAAACAATTGTCCTTATGAAGTGATAATGATTAAGTGAACATGCTTAACTAGTTTGCAAGCAAAAGACAAATTTTGCTGCTAAGCTAATAAGTGTATTGTTTACTAATCAGCAATATCAAGTTCTTCTATTCTTTATCTTTTCTTTTTCCAATTAAAAATGTAAGCTGCTGCACTTAAAAGCTCACTGTCCAAACTGAATGTTAGTTTAAATTAGACAAAATAAAAAGGTCTGAATTCATTAAAGTGGAGTTTCTTGCCAACTGAGCTGAAAAGATCGGTTTGTATGATTAGCCAATTCACAGATCACCAATTTGAGTATTTTATAGTGAAAATTGGTTGATTTAGCTCAGTGGCCAATCAATCTATCAACTAATCAGAGCATCTTTTATACAAAAGTAATAACAGGATTTTCTTTACGCAAGTATCCTTTTACTGTATAGGTATTTTATATTCTGAGTCTATAAAACTGCAGGTCAAATAGGGTTTAAAACATGCAGAAATCTGTAAATGATTACATAAAATCGAGCAGTTAGAATACCGAATATTGAAATTGTATTAATAAAAAAAAGGTAAGCCGTCATTCCACTTCTAGTTATTAACCAAGTTATGGGTACAATAACAAAAGACCTTTGATTACCACAATTCATCAGTACCTTTAAGAAGCATTCAGAAGTACCTGGGGTACTTTAACTCTTTTAGGGCACTATTTTTTTTTTTGTTTCTTTTCTCCCAGAGCTGAATATTTTTCCAAAAACAAACTTTTTTTTTTTTTTGTAGTTATTATCAATGGCTCACTGACATCTATGGTAAACAAACGATTGCCCATCTGGTCCAATCCCACAGAAGAGCTACTGAAACATAAAATTACTTAAAAACTAAATAAAAAAAAAATAATTTTGGCCATGAGACAAAGGTGTCAGAACACAAAGTGCACAGTAGATTGTTGTGTATGAGGCTGCATAGCTGAAGATCGGTCAGAGTGCCCATGCTGACCCCTTTCCACAGCCAAAAGTGCCTACAATGGGCATGTGAGTGTTAGAATTGGGCCATGGAGAAATGGAAGGTGGTGGCCTGTTGGGAGAAATCATACTTTCTTTTAGATCATAGACGGCCGGGTGTGTGTGCTTCATTTACTTGAGAAAGACGTGGGCAGAAGGAGGTGCTATTGAAAGAAGGCAAGCTGGCAAATGCAGTGTGATCTTCTGGGCAATGTTCTGCTTGTAAAACCTGGGTCTTGGCATTCATGTGCATGTTATTTTGACACACAACCGCTACCTAAAGATTGCTGCAGAAGACATACACCTCATCATGGGAATGGTAATCGTTAAGGGCAGTGGCCTCTATTAGCAGTATAAAGTGCCATGCCACACTACAAAAATTGCTCAGGAATGGTTTGAGGAACATGATGAAAAGTTCAAGTTGATGCCTTGTACACAACATTTCCCATATCTCAGTCTGATTGGATGTGCTGGAAAAACAAGTCACAACCATGAAGGCCTCACCTCGCAACTTACAAGACAGGATCTGCAGCCAATGTCTCCATACCAAATACCACAGGATACCTTCAGAAATCTTACGAAGTTCATCACTTGACAGGTCAGAGCTCTTTTGGTAGTACAAGGTAGGGACCTACACAATTATTGGGAAGGAGATTTTAATGTTTTGGCTGACTAGTGTATGTTTTCAGAGTTTGAGCACCAGGGCAAAAACACAGCACAGCTTGAGCGAAATCGCAACCTCTCCTCCGAATTCACCTCGGTTTTTGTCACTGGACGCTGTGGGCTCATATATGCTAGTCTCATTTTGCCTAGATTTAGATGTGGAAGATACACTCTTAAGCAGACCTGGGCATTTTACGGCCCGCTAACTACCTTTGACCGTCCCACGTAAATTCATATGAAAAGTGTAGCAACATCTATTACTTTGTGATAGGTGCACGAAATACAGTTACACAGCTTTTATTTTGAAGGCCAGTATTGTTTTTCTTAATTACCAGTGCACTTATGCACCTCAGCGAATGTGTTGAACAGCTTCCAAGAAATTAGCTCTTAGCCCTTAAATATGTCAGCTAAAGTTAAAAAATGAAAAACTGACGCAAAATGTAGAGTTTTTAACAAGGCATGGACTTCTAAATATTTATTTGCTGAAATCAAAGGTAAAGCTGTGTGCTTAGTGTGTGTGAAGAACATATAGCGGTGTTTAAGGAATACAATTTGAATCGCCATTACGAGAGTAAACAAGGAGAAAAATATAAGAATTTCAGTGATGCAGAGCGGGCATGAGCATCGGAAGATTTCCTAGCTAAACTGCAAAATCAACAAGGATTTTTTACAACGCTCCACTCATCCCGGGATGCAGCGGTCATGACCAGCTTTGTAATATCCCACAAAATTGCAAGATACAGTAAGCCATTCTCTGATGGGGAGTTTATCAAAGACTGTTTGGTGGAGTCTTCAGCGCTAATATGCCCTGAGAAAAAAGGCGAGGCGCACCGTAACAAGGCGGGTCGGGAACATTGCGGGGAATTTGGAGCTTCAACTGCAAAGGAATACGGAAAAGTTTGTCTTGTTTTCCTTGGCTCTGGACGAGAGCTGTGACGTCCGTGATACAGCCCAGTTACTTATCTTTGTACATGGATTAACGAAAGACTTTGAGATGGCGGAGGAGCTGGCTGCTATATGGCCAATGAAAGGGACTACAATGGGGAGTGATTTGTTCACAGAGGTAAATGCATCCATGGACACACTGGGATTAAAATGGGACAAACTGGTAGGTGTTACATTTGACGGCTGTTCAAATCTGACAGGGAAAAATGTTGGGCTTTTAAGGCGGATGCAAGATAAAGTGACTGAAATTAACCCAGAAATTGTTATTTTTGCATTGTATCATTCATCAGGAGGTGTTGTGCAAGTCAGTGCTAAAAATTAGCCATGTTGTTGATGTTGTAACTAAAATAGTTAAATTTCATCAGGGCAAGAGCACTGAATCATAGGTAGTTTGTTTCACTGCTAGAGGAGCATGAAAGAGAACATAGTGACATAGGCTACCAGACAACTGTGAAATGGCTCAGCCTTGGCAAGGTGCTTAAAAGAGTATGGGACCTGAGAGCAGAGATTCAGGAGTTTTGTGAAAAGAAAGATAAAGACATTCCAGAGTTCTCAGACACACACTGGATTGCAGATCCAGTTTGCTGTTGATGTGACTGCACTGGTGAATGGACTAAATACCAAACTGCAAGGCAAGGGCCTCTTTGCACATGAAATGTATAGCTTGGTGACAGCTTTCATGAGAAAGTTGAACTTTCTTTCAAGTCAATTAGAGGGCAACATTCTCACTCACATGCCAACACTGAAAGAAGTAAAACTATCAGCTGATCACCTCCACAAGTATTAATCCATGTTAGGGGCACTGCATGGTGAGTTTTCAGTAAGATTTGAAGACTTCAAAACAGTTGAGAGTGAAATGCACATGATTTCTTCTCCCTTTACTTATAGTGTGGATAATGCACCCAGTGATGTCCAGCTTGAACTCATTGATCTGCAGTCTGATAATCTACTGGCCAAGCATTTTAAGTCAGTATCACTAGTAGAGTTTTATTCCTCTCTCAAAGAGGAAATCTTCCCACACTTGAGGAGACATGCTCAGAGGATGTTGGTTCTCTTTGGATCTCCCTACATCTGTGAACAAACATTCTCAGTTATGAAGTTTAACAAATCCAGATATAGATCCTCTCTAAGTGATGATCACTTGTGTGCTGTCTTTCGCATATCCACCTCAGATATTCAACCTGACTTCAGTGCACTTGTTCAAGCCCAAAACAGGCTAGATTTCTCTCACTGAACACCAAAAGAACGGAGGCAAATTAATGTGATGTTGGCCTTTGAAAACTAGCTAATAAAGTTATGATGCTATTTTTTAAATGCTGCAAAAAATGCACACTTTCTAAATTGTTTTATAAATGTTCCTTAAATAGTTCAATAATTTTGTGCTCCACACTTGTTTGATTGACTGTTTGGTTTACTGTAAGTTGATGCTGCTAGTTTTTTTTTTTTTTTTTAAAACATTGCAAATGTTGAAATTTTCTAAAATGTTTTTGTGATTGTTCATTAAATAGAATTTTTATATATATATATATATATATATATATATATATATATATATATATATATATCTTCTACATTTTCTCATTGTAATGTTTCACAGATTCACAATGACTGGTGAACATCTCGTATTCTTACCAAGACTAGTATCCAGCCACAACTGCCCTAATTATCCCTGTTAAATCTCACATTAGGGTGCAGTACGGTTTATCCCAATATAGTACAAGTTCACTGTAGCATGGGTCATTTGCTTTTATGCAATGTAAATTGGTAACTTTATTGATGGATATTGCTGTTGTATTATTCCTACAACAGATGACACTGGTACATTGTTGTCAACAAAAGAATAAAAGAGTAGATCTCACTTTAAAAGTCTGGTCATCTCTGTAATTAAACAGATAATTGACCGTAATGAGGAAATGTGAAATGAAAGAAAGAACCTAGTTTTTTCACCATTAAGAATCACTAAAAAGTATATGTTATCCAAACTATGAATTCATTTGAAAAACAAATCAAATCAGCAGAAGGTAACATACCAAAAGTTTTGGTATAAATGTAGATCACATATATAACAAATTTAAAACTATAATGGAAAATAATTTGGCCAATGGGAAGCATATATATATATATATATATATATATATATATATATATATATATATATATATATATATATATATATATATATATATATATTATATAAAAAAAATCTTGGGATGAGATAAGACTTTTTTTTCAAGTCCCACGAGATGAGACTTTGGCCATGAGATTTTTTCAAGTCATGCCCTCCTCTCAACCATATTCAACCAGGCACATGGTCCTCTCACCTCTCATTCATGTGAATGCTTTTGATAGACACAGTTTTTTGCCCTCTATAAATTTTAACGTTTTCCCCCACTTTAAGTTCCCAATTAAAGAAGGTGTATTATATCCAAATCTTATTGAAGAATTTCATCAGGAAGGGTTATCAACAGAAAAAATTAGTACATGGGCAATCATAGCACCGAGAAACAATGAAGTCAAACAAATTAACGCCAAAAATGCAGATCAGTTACATGGCAAATTGGTTAAAATGACATCAATAGGCTATGCTGAAAGAGTATGTGCTGATCGTGCAGAACATGAAAACATCAACTTACAATATCCTGAAGAATACCTACAACTGTAAACACCGTCCGGTCTTCCACCACTTGAATTAAAGTAGAAAGAAGGATGTATCCAAAAAAGGTAATGTAGTAAATCTTACGCGGATAACAGACAACAAAGGAGATCTTGATATGCCATTCGTATTAAAACAGTTTCCCATTAGAATTTTGCAAAGACAATTAAGAAATTTCAGAGCCAAACAAACGAAAAATCAATCACGGGCAGTTATATGTTGCGCTGTCACTATAAAAGTCCAAACATAGAATCAAACTTCAATACGATATTGATGAAAATGTAATTAAAAAAATTTATTTTCTTAAGTTTTACAGTAAAAGTGTAAGATTAAAAAGTAGTTGCGTGTTAATTTCAAAGCCAAACAGAACAGAATCATATTATACAATGAATAATTAAGGTAACGTAACGTGAAACAATTTTCTTTCAAATTATTAAGTTTTACTATTTTTTAATATGGTTAAGTAGTCACTGTAATGTAAAATAGTTCTATTATGCATATGTAACAATTCCCATGAAAATAAAATCTGTTTAAATTGTACATCCGCATCCCCATACACAAGCGGCAGAACCGCAAAGAGGCTAGGGCATAGTGCAGGCCCAGGGGTTGGCAAGTGAAGCGAGCAGGGGATAAAGCCCCCTAGTAAAATAAAAAAATAAAAAAAACCTGACCTAATCCAAAGTCCTGTGAAACACTATGAACAAGTGAGGCAGAAAACAGACTTAAGATCGGATGGAGATGTGAGACTAATAAACAAGACTTAAACAAGGCAGGGTTAAAGTGCCAAAATGCTGGGAAGAGCAGGGTTCAAGGGGATAAACATGCAGCCTACATCAGCCCCTATGACCTGTGGATTGGGTAATGTTCTAATCCCTCTTGTGTGCTATAAAATGCAACTGTACTTGATGGTTCTTGACAAAGACATTGAAAGCAAAATCGTAAATGTTCCTATTGCTTACCTGCTAATTCCGGATGGATGAGCTCAGAAAAGTTGGGTTCCTCTCCCCACCAAAACAACCATAGCTCACGACGACCAGGAGTCTGATGTCGCCGCCATACACTCAACACATCTGCCTTCAGGCAGCGGCTAAAGCTGCACAGAATAGGATCCTCATCTGTTACTGGAAAAAGGATTGGAGCAGACGTGGGACCTTGCCATACGAACCGTCTCCATTTAATCCCAGTTAAGTCGGCCTGTAACAGATAAAGAAACAAAGTCATTAAACTTGCAGAACTTTAATCTAGAATTACTAACCAAAGTATCCAAAGAAACACACTACAAACTCCATTAAGATACAAATATATGCTGAACCAAACCCATCTTAAAAGGCTTAATCATGAGTTTTTTGTGAGGGTGATTTTTGTTTGGTCATAAAATGCATGGGTTGTAAACAATGACTACCTCTATACACATTCGACCTATGACCGCTACCACATCTCATGGGCAAACAATAGCTTTTGCCACTCTAGCTCCGAATGCTGTGATTTATTCATCTTGATCTCAGTTTATTACTTGCAGCCATTTCAACAGTTACCCAATATTAACCGGTGTTCAAGGCACGTGCTGCACTGTTCCACTCTGGCTTTCAATCTGGTTAACCTCCAAAGCTTCTGATATTTAACTCACAATGTGACATTTTGTGTGACCACTCGGAAGGGATAATGAAACTACAGTGAAATTCTTTATCTGTAAATGTTAATTATTAACAGGCTAAAATGTTAAAACAGAAACCTTGAGTGCTCAAACTCTACTGGTACAATTCTACCTCTCATAGTTAACACAATGAACACTGGGAGAGGCTCACCCTGATCACATAACATGACACAAAGAATGGATTTGTGAAGTTTTAAAAAGTTTGGCATCCATGCGAGCAACTGTAATAACGAAACCAAAAAAAAAAAATCTACACAATGTGCTAAGAATTCTTAAATTAAATGATAAAAAGGGATGCAAAACAAAAAAAGACTTAAGGGACTAATTATACAGTACTATCTTTTGCCCAGATCAACTTACGACCTCTCCGTGGAACCGAATGTGGTTGTAAATCGACAACTGCCTGTATTGTTTAAGACATCTCTCGATTATAATAAAAAAAAATCTTGGGAAGAGAGACGAGATGGGAATTTCTCAGAGAGAGATAACTTCACATCCTGCGAGACAAGACTTTGTGCCAAAAGATTTAACCACGCCTAGGGCCAGAAATAAAAGACAAAGAGTAGATGACAAAGAGTAGATAACAAAAGTAGAACGTCAAAGAATTCAAAAACTTTTGCACAATACACATGCAGAGCAGGTTAGATATAACAGAAGTACAAAAATTCAAAAGTCTCAAAAAAATATTAAAGATTCATTAGTGTAAACAAATTGAAATTATTACTCTGTGAAATAATGGAACAGCGAAAAGAGTTTGAATATATTGTTCAGATTTAAACTACAGAGACTTGTAGATTGTCTAATTCATCCAATGTTGCCATCAGGGAAAAGTAGCATTTCTTCCCAATGAAGATGCGTATCCGCGAGAATTAAAAGATTTGTTGTTTAGTGAAAGTGAAATCCCGCAAGAGAAAATTTTAAGCCCCGCAAGACAAGACTTTATGCAAAGAAAAAGCCCTGACCATAAATAAAACATTTAACAACCACGCACGCGGTTCAATCATTTCTCATTTGTGTGAATGTTATTGTCAGACACAGTTCGCGTAGAGAGAAAGAAACGATATTCACTCAAGGGCAGTTATACATTGCGTTGTCACAATGTAATTCCAAACTGAATCAAAATTCAATGCGATAGTGTCAAAAAGGTAAAAGCAGAAAGAGATCGAATTCATGGACATAGGTGATATGATATGACAGAAGTATGCAGAGGATGTCTAGGGGAGAAGAGACACAAGGCAGTTTGACAAAAGGACAGCGCTGTACATGCTTTTAAATGTTTGAACACTCAAAACTAGACAAGCCCTTCAGATTAGACAAACTATTAATCCCATGGGTGCAATGATTAGTTAAGCAAAATTACACCTTTTATTGGTTAACTATAACAATTAAAATGTGCAAGCTTTCGAGGAAACTCGGACCCTTTCTTCAGGCAGGTTGTACTGTAATTACTAGCAGCCTTATTATCCTTATCACAAACTTTGGAAAGTATCTGTATGCATACAATAATTCACAAATTTATTTTCTGCTGGCAGAAATTACATCTTAATTTTTATTGGTTTGTAGATCTTTATTTTTAAAATTTTTTGTATCTCTGCATTATTTTCAGTTGCTCGGTCATGTAATGCTTGTAAAATGAACGTGTGAGCATTATGCAGAAAGAACATTAATTGATAGTGCAGTTAACAACACACAAGCTAGAATTGACCCATTCAAAAAATTTACGTTTTAGGTTTTGATGAGAAAAAAATATAATGTGTCATCACATCATAGAGCATACAAAATGTAGCAACACAGAAAACAAATTTTAAGAAGCCAGATTCCACAGTCCACAATTTTATTATGACATACATTTTCTCCAAAACATACATGGTTATACAAGTTAAATCACCGCAACACACACTCAGCTTTAGGACATATAGGAAATATGCTACTTAATTGCCTATGAACATCTAAACTTAGCTTTAACTCAATGAAGACTGTATGACTGAGCATGCAATTTTTTTCCTAACCAGACCTTCATTTTTTTTGTCATGTGAAGTCAGACAACTTCAGTCACAGTCTCTTCAGCTTCTTTTTCCACCTCCACAGTACTACCACCTTAATGATGCATTGTGGCTGAAGTTAACTAAACATCCACACTTCACCACGTCAATGCAACCTGTATGCCACTTCTGCAGCGAGTAACAAAGGTAGCTTCCTGGTGTGTTAAAACCATGCTAAAAGTTACATACAAAAATTTCTACCAGAGTACTGTGATATTAATGTTCAGTCAAGATGGCTAATGGGAGATATGCAAATGTGAAAGCAAATAATAATATAGTGCCATGTCTATACAAGCTTTGAGCTCAGATAAAATAACTATTGTGTGCTTATAAGATAAGAAACAAATGCTTTTTTTTTTTTTCTTAACATGTTATTGCATTAAACTATGTGGTAGTGATCAAAGTTAGCTTGCTGAGAACTAACAAGACAAATGACAAATTATAAATTGTCGGGATATAGCTGATGCAGCTTTTAGGCTATTTACTAACAAGTTTCCAAGAGGATTACATCATCAGGAAGTACTACATAAAAGGGGAGGCTTGGCTACATTTCTTCTACATCATTGTCAGACTAACCACCTACAACAGCGTCCCAATGTCCACAAGCAAAGACTACAATTTTGTAACTGCTAAAGGCTTACCACCTGATACAAGATTTGCTGTATGGACTTTGTTTTAAATTTAACTCCTAGTGTTTGATATGTCTGGTTTCTCTGCAACTAAGCATAGTTTTAGGATAAAGTTGTATTATCTCACTGAAGCTACATTGTGTTTCCTAGGGATGTCACTAGAACAAATACTTCCAATACGAATTTGATACCAATATTCAGAAAACGTAATCTGTCTACCAAACTGTAATAAAAAGCTAGTACTCAAAGTCAGTACTGCACTCATGGATGACCGTAAAAATTACTTCGAAAGGCACAACATATTATGCGAAAAAGATATGAGTAAATACTACATGAAAAATGAATGTCACATCACTACAATGAAAAAAATGTCACATCAACACTTTAAAAAGGAAAATGGCACAACTCAAGCCCGAAAAAGCTTTATGTTTGATGCTGAAGAATTTCAGCATGTATTTGCAGGAATTATGTTTATTATAAAAAGCCAAAACACACACATTTCATTATTGATACTTTTTCTAATTCTAAATTAATTCAGAAATAGATTTGTGCATGCTATTAGAGTGCAATAATGTGACAGATCAGATGTGAGATTTTTAATTTGTAGTGTCATGAAGTTGCAAGAGGAGATAAAATGATGATGAAATTAAACGTTTTCTAATGCTGTGTCCTATACAGTGGCTATTTGGCTTGTCTATAGCGACAATGAAGTGAGCTGCTACAGTAGTTAACACCTCAAAAATTCATTGAGTGTTTCAGTGGTTCTAAGTGCTGTGTAAACAAAATCAATCACTGAGACACACAGTACAGGCAAAATCACATACTTAACCTCTGAATAAGAATATGCAAATGCTAAATTTGTGCAATTCGTTTGGAGCTTGAAGACAAACGATTATTCATGAGTATAAATCCTAAAATGTAAAAAACAAAGTTAAAGCACATAGTGTGTATTTTTGAAATGTTAAAATTAAATCACAACAGGTAAGAACAATCCAGTTAATTTTCTAACTCTTGATTTGTACACAAGAGTGATTTGATCACTCATAAGATACTCTGGAAACAGCACAACAAAAGCTGTTTTACAAGAGCTCTGATATAATGAAATAATGTAAAACTTGCAAGATTAATTTGACATAGGAAGGCTTAAATTTGGACAAAATTTATAAAAGGAGGAACAGATTTTAACAATTAAAACAATTCAGTCCGAGTCTGTGATATTCAAAAATCAAATTTCATTCATTCGTTACATAATAATGCTCAAACGTTCATTTTTAGTCTGGAGTTTTCAGCAGTACCTTTGGAAAGAAATTGTCAGAGAATAAATTGAGAATGTGCAGATAAATCCGATAGCTCATTATATCATTCTGTATAAATCCTATGCTAAAATTTCCCCAAATTTATAGCACCCCAACTTGTTCTTACAAAGGAGAATCTTAATGTCACATATTAAAATTCAAACACTGCATTATATTTTGGTATTTATGAATGCCAGTACTAGTTTACTTAAATGATAGTTGGCAAACTACTTAATATACAGTATTTACCAGTGTTTTAAAGCTCTTATTGTTAGAATTGATGAAGTATATTTTATATCCTATTACAGAAAAAGCTAGATATTTAATGATGATACCTTTAATAAAAGGCCATAGAATGTGATTTTTGTTTTTGCTGGGGTGTCAATTAAATTGTAAAATTTCACTGGTACTGGTATATAATACAAAAACGCTAGTGGCAGAGATCACCAAGAGGTAAGTGGGTCAATTGCTCTCTAATCCAGGTTCTCCACGGAAATGGGGAGACTTTTTGGTTCAGTCCGCTCAGTGGTGGAAAACTGGGTGAAGTTGTAGTCCCAGAATAGTGCAGCCTACCATTGTTAAGGTTCCCAGGGTAAATATTGTGGGGTGTAAATGTAAAACACAGTGAATAAATTAATGTATAGTTTAGGGGCACTCATGCAGTGCCTTGTGTGACAATGTGACTGCTTTCATGATAAAACAGTTTACTTTCTTTGTGGAACTGCCTGCCACCTTAGAGTTTAAAATGTGGTTTTGGGACTTTAAAATGTATATACAGGTAGTCCCCAGGTTATGGACATCTGACCTACAACATACGAACGGGGCCACAGCTGCGACGCATGAGCCTCAGTAACTTCCACTCTGTCATCTTCGGCCTGGAGACACTGCACGCGGTGGCTGGACGGGGGTGATTTCGCTGCCCGCGCAGTGTAATGTCCCTTGGGTGGTTTCACTGCCTGCCCACCACAAACACGGCTGCCCCATTTGTTCTCGATGGACGGCGGCGATTTCGCTGCTCGTGCAGTGTAGTGTCCCTCAGGCAGCTCCTGGTGGCAAGCGGTTTCACTGCCCGCCCACCACACACGGCTGCCCCGTTTGATCTCAGTGGGCGGCTGGTAATGAAGCAATCAGTGACCTGGTTGTGGATGAACGGAGGCCATTGAGGGTGAACAGGGCGGTGTGGGGTAGCATTGTAGTGTGCATCAGGTGGCTGCCTATTGAATGGGGGCGATTTACTACCTGCCTTTGGCCGCACTATGTTCATTCTCGGTGGGCGGACGCTGCAGGCAGCATACTGTAGTGGAGGCGACTGTGAGGTGGGCTGGTGATGAACCACCCATTGATGCCCCCAATCATTCTCAATAGCAAGCCTGCTTGTACTGTTACGTACATAGCAGGAAGTTGTCTCTTGTCAGTACATCAGACGTATTGACGACTGGTGCCTTCCTGCTGTGATAGCGTATACAGTGCTGTACAGAAGAGCTCATCTTAACCTTTTGTCTTCACCCTTCAATAATGTCTCTGATACACAAATCTGATGCAAGTGCTACTGATACAGTAAAGAGAAAAACCATCACCATTGAAAATAAAGTAGAAACAATATAAAGGTTAGAGATAGGTGAAAAACTCCATCATTTATTGGCAGAGTACTTGGTTGCAGTTGGTCAACAACAGCATTTATTAAATTTATGTACCTGTTCTGACTTGCATACAAATTCAACTTGCGTACAAACCTACAGTCCCTATCTTCTACGTAACCTGGGGACTGCCTGTAATACCAACAAGCTTATATCTTCAACCTTTTATAGATTCTGCCTTGTGTCAACTTTCAGATAAGCTTACTCTACGTACAAAAAATCCATTTCCCACAAAAATCTGTTCGAGCAGCAGGACCACCTCTTAAGGCTGAAGGAATACACCCTAGAAAAAAGTCCCTATTTTGGAAACAAAAACATTTCTATTTTGTGGGTTAATTCATACAGATTAAAATAACTACTTAAAGGTTATGCCAATTACTACTAAAACACAAAACTCTGAATTTGTTTATTAATGTTATTAAAATAAACAAAAGTTTAAAAAATAAAAGGAATTTTCAATTAAATAATCTGAATAAATACCAATGAAACGAGAATTTGAACATAATAACCATTACAGATTAACAAAAATGTAGTGCCTTAAATATCCTAATTTAATGTGCGACAATAGCCATTTTGATGTATATTATCAAAAATGGACACATTTTATATTTCATGGGAAATGCCAACAGTCAATATGAAGATATCACATTAAAAAAGTATTTTGCTGTTGAAGTATACCAGGCTTAAAAATCAAATCAGAAATTGCTGAGGCATGTTATAGGACTACTTCATTTTTAGCTGGCAGAAAGCTCTTCAAAATTGTTGGTAAAATGATGCAAAAAACTGAACACAGCAAAAGGCAGCTGCATATTCAAAAGATATTAATTCTTGGTAGTTGAGCAAATCCAAGTTTCACATTTTAAATTGGCTATTTCTATTTTAAGGAAACCAACAAGGTGCCTATACAGCAATCATATCTACTAATGTCCCGTCACAGTCAAAAATGGAGGAAAATTAAACTAAGCAGGCAGTTTAATAAATTACTCAAGTATAAAGTGCTTTCTTTATTTTTTCAAACATACATCATATATAATAAATAAATCACTGACAGTTTAACAGGCATCATGGGATAAATTTAAGATAAAACAAAGAAACCTGCCACAAGAGTCTGTTTAAAAAGAAACAAAATAAGATGTATGCAATAAAACTGAAGTAGCATGTAAAATTTGCCACTGACAAGTTAAAATTGTGCTGTCATAGTTTCCGAAAAGCCTGCATAAAACCACATATGATGAACAAGTTTTGGTTGAGTAGCTATCTGAACAAGAAGCCATCATGTAATTTAAACACCAGCAGCAAGTCATTATAAAGTAAAATGTTGACAGCCCTGACTGAAATTATTCATTAAAACTTACAATTTGCAGGATAAAGATTAATTAATGATGTACTGATGATAGAGACACAGCTTTATCATTTAACTTGTTATCTATATGAGATACATTTTCAGTAGTGAAAAACGGACAATGGAGACATTTTTCCTGGATTCACTCTTTCATAGTGAATTCTTATATGAAATCAAAAGCATGACGACCAATTGTGCACTTGAAACTGCCTCACTGCTTTTGACTGCCAACAAGAAAAAGAACATGTCATCTGCTTAGATTTACAAGAGACTGTCTACTAAAAGTTGCCAGAAAAAAAGATTAACCAATCTCACAAATAACCAAAAAAAAAAACAAAAGAACTGTAAATTCCTAGAGAAGGTAACCACCTAAATAATAACTGTATCTTTAGTTGAATATCTGGTGTGTCCCTTGCCAAGAAACATAATATTTTTTTTCCAACACTATCACTATCACTTAGATTACATAGACTTTAGAAGGATTTTTTGCCCACACAGAACAACTTCAGCTCTTTGATGTTTGGAGATTTTTGGTACCTGAGTCGTCCAGCTTGAAGCTGCTGGAAAGCATTTCCATACAATTAAGATCTTAATTTTTACCATCATTATAAAAACTCTCAATTGTTTTCTCTGAGTCAGTCTGTTGCGGTGTAATTACATCTGCTAATGTCACAGGATGAAACAACTCATTTCACTCAATAATTGTCACAATATGATTACTATTTTAAAAGCCAAAAACAATGCAAATGTCACACTCTAGAGCTGGGAATTAATACATTAACAGCACCATGTAATATGAAACAACATACTTTATTTAGAACCTGCTACAATGATTAATAGAATGGTAAATGGAAACAATCAGTGACAGTCTCAATACCCTACATATGGTTGCATTAACTTTCAATAGTAATGAATTGTTTTGAAGCAGATCATATTAAAACCAAAATATGCCTAGGATGCACTGTCTGTTTTGCTAGACATTTCTCAAGATTTGGAGCAAGCTCAAAACGTACCCAGCCATTTAATTTACAATAGTTTCATAATAAACTTAGTTGGTCAACTTCAATTAAGCAGGATTTTTAAACATGAAATGTTTCTGCAAAAACGCAATAATTTTATTCCTTGTACAATGCTCTTCTTTGTAACAGTAGCAAAAGTATGTTCCAAGATCAAATTTGCCAAAGTATAGAAACATGTCTTGCAACTTATCAGTAAAGTGTAGCTTTAAAAAAAAAAAAAAAACAAAAAAAAACCACAAGGTGGTAGATGGTAATAACCATATTTAAGTCTAAACAAAAATTGCCTTGGCAGTATTGTTTAAAATTATCCTAGAGAAATTCTATGGGACACCTAAAATGGCACAACACTTCTTTAAGGGTATAGAGAAGCAGGATTTAATGGCACACAGTGCATTTGTAGAATGCGGTCACTTGAATAGATTTATTCTGCCAGATTTTAGAAATTGTTGTTACATCCACAAGAGACATTTGTTTCTTTGTGGTTGTGCTTTCACTCATTCTCACAACAATCCTTTCATATGTTGTCAACAGGGAGGGAAAAACCTAACAAAAAAAAATACAGAAAAAGTTTGTCTTAATAAGTGACTAATCTAATAGACTGACTGGAATGGTTTGCTCATGAGCATGGAAATAAAGCGAAGACTCGTAAATATCAAAATGGATTTATTCATATGTTTACTTATTGAAGGAGAGTCCTATTCATTGTTTTTGTACTCCAAATACTTCAACAATGGGAACTTCAACTCAGTTAAACTAAAGGGTCATTCAGAACCAAGGCATCATGCACACATATACACTAAAATACAATTAATTTTTCTTGTTACTGAAAGCACAGTAAGATACACCGCTATCAAGAAATACATCAAGCACAAATAGAACTCTAGGTTTATCCTGATTTTTTTTACCAAGAAAAATATTACTTTTTCACAGAACCTTGCAAATATATTGTTAACAGAAATACAAAAGAAAAGGTGTGTCTAGTGTTTTCTGATGTACTGATGCAGACTTAGTGCACGTCCATCATTTCATAAGTTTTGAAACAGTCAGCAGTGCACATCCTGATGTTACACTCGGGACAGTAGAAGCATGTTTCGCACAATCAATGCACCCCTTGTGTTATCGTAGGTGACCACAGCACAAAGGCTAGTGACTTCCACATTTACCCCAAAGCAAACAACAGTTGCTGCTTTGTGAACAGTGCTTAAGGGGCAAAAATATTTCATGTCTTTCTACTCGATCACAATCATTTTGCCTTTTTGGCATGCACCTACTTCTTTAGAGAACTTCCAGACAATTAAATTAACCTGGCATATGGTGACATATGCATCAGTTTCAATATCTGTGTCACCATCTGATTGTGTCACTTTTACTTGATTTCACTAGTAGTTTTGTTTCAAAAACTCACTTTATAACTTCTCTTTTACACACCATTGTGTTGAGGTCGAAGGCCCTGCTTCGGACAGGGACATTGATGAATTACCTTAGAGGGGCAATACCACAGAAATATTTGCAGCCAAATGTTATTTTGGCCACTAGATGACAGAAGAATACTGTCCCCGAGAGCTATTCAGGCTTAATATTGTAAAAACTGATCATTACCATCCCCCCATTTCTGACTTGCGCTTAACTCCAAGGACGTTAAAAGCTCAGCTTGCTTACTCAGTCTTGAAACGTAAAAAAATTTAAACTCTAGTTGAATGAGTCAACTGCCAGATGTTTGTGCGCTAAGCTGCTGGTTTAATAAACTGAGTCAGTTGTTTAAAGAAATCATGTTTGATGGGGAGCCACTAACATTACAAGAGGACGCAGAACAAAAAAGTTTGAGGATCACTGCGCTAGACAGTAACAAATACAGTGAGATGAGCTGGGTCGACAATCACATTTTAAGATATGTTGGGTCAACATTCTTATTCAGTGACGTGATGTACATAATAAGACAACTAATCAATAAAATTTGATGCCAATTATATTTCTTCATTGGCAGTTGTGGCTGTAGTGCTTTCAATACTATCCAAATGCATGTGTTTAGTAAGAAGGTAGTAAAAATTGAAGATTAATGCAAAAATTCTTGTATAATTTTCTCTTCTTGTGAACTGTAGACAGCAATTGGGGTAACTGTACCTGCATCCTTAAAATTCTAATAGAGGTGCCTCACTCAGGTGTTTCTGTCCCTAAAAGTAAGTGGTATAACCAGGATTTGGCGATTTGATTTATACCATTAGAGAATGGATTTTAATATTTAGACTGTGCTGCCAGTATCACCGCAAAACATTTAGGAAAATTTTATTATTGAACCATCACAGATTAAAACTGTTGCATTTTAGCTCCAATTACATAATACTGAATATCATCAGGTTATTATTCTAAATGAGTCAAAGCTTACAAATATTCAGTGGTTTATATGTTTATCACACATCTAGGGTACAAATCTGCAAACATTAGGGCTTGAAATTCATTTTTGAAAGAATTCCCCCCCTTTAAAATTTAACAGACTCTGGAGGGCAGTGAAGGTGTGTTAGTGGATGGTTTTTAAACTGTCCCACAGTTTAAAGGCACTTTGATTTTAATATTTCAGGAATGGATTTTTAGTGTCACAATTTATTCTTTCTGATGTTAGCAGTAGTTTAAAATATTTGATAAAGTTGAGCAGATAAAGTTATAAATTATTCAAACAACGTATTATTTCTGCGATTTTAAATTTGAATAATTCAATAATTTTGAATGTAGAGATTTCCATTCAAGTACTGGCAAAAGAAAAAAAAAAAAAAACAGACTAGCTGAGGGAATATTGGATCAGTCGCGAGCAATTAAAATCTAGAGAATGTAAAATATGCAGAGAAAAATGATTTTATATTTTAAAATTCATACCAATATTGCTTGTCCTTTTAGAGTATAACTATTACAATGTAAGAGAGATGAGCAGTCAGCATAAAGCTAAAAGTGTGAATGCTGTTAATTTATGAAATCTAAGATATTTAGTTAACATATAATTAACACATTGATCGAATAGGTGACACATTAGTGCAGACTGACTAGCACAGGCGCTTTACTGATTTGAGCACACTCCGTTCTGCCTCTCTGCTTTTTTTTTCTCTCTAAAGTGGAGTAAGCAGGATTGAGAATGGCAGGTGTCCTACAAAATCCTCGTTTTTCCGCAGAACTCTGCTTATCAGAGTTGGTCACCTTCTATAGCAGATTTTCAAATTATTCAAGTCATACTTAAGCCTGATTTGTACTTTTGATTGAGGTTTAAAGGCTGTTAGCCCAATATAAACATTTTAAAGAACAAATGTTTGTTTCTGTATATTTCTCAAAACAGACACAAATTAAAGAGTGTTACCAAATAAAAATGTACGGGAAATTTGCACATTAAAATTTAAAATCTGTGCAGTATACATGCAACACTGCGCAGAATTTCAAGTCCTGAACATAAACAGAGAAATGTATAAATTTGGGGTTAATGATATGGGACCAATTTACAAAATTGTTGAAAAAGGAGGGTGCTTCATCAGTTGTTTACATTTTTGGAAAATGATCAGAAAAATGCTTCCCTGCATTACCTGACAATTTTATACAAAGGCAGTAGTGCAACCCATTTTTCTGTCATTTAAAGATAAAACCTGTCTGGAGAGCGTTGATCCTGAAGAAGTGAAGGAATGATGTCAACAGAAAGAAGAATGACAGCTATATACTGTATTATGACAAATAATGATACAAACATGGCAAAGCTGTTCAGGTTAGCAAATGGTAAAGACTAACGTTTTGCCCACAAACCTCACTTTACCTTATCATTGGTATGAATCATAAGCATTTATTACATAGACAGACTTTTGAAAGTTTACATTTATTACTTTGCTACTTGGATTTTGTAGAACTATTTTTAGTAGTATTACTATTAAGGTTTACTGTTCAGTCACCACATAATTACTTATTTACTTATTTTATTATTATTTTATTTAAGTTGGTTCTTAAATTTTCCTTAAAATATGTCAGTTAGATGTGAAATTTCAACAACAATAAAGCAGTAAAACAGTAGCTAACCCACAGTTATCATTTACCTAACAGCTTCAGGAAGTGCCACTGCCATCATCATCATCATAGGCCATGATCAGACATTCACACTCCCTTATACTGAACAAGTTAAGAATAGGATAAAATGCACATTTTTTAGTAAAGCCAACAAACAATTGCACTCTCCATAAACGAGCAACAAATTTTACCTTGACGTTAGAAAAAATTAATTCAATACCAGGAAGCTGTCTATGCTCTTAAGCAGCAAAACAGCTCATGCCACATTGCTTCCACTAACTATCTCTACAGCTTTAACTGTGATGTTTTCCTTAAAGGCAGGTTTTGAAATTAGCCAAAGTTAATCTCTGCCATGCAATGAAAGAAATGACTGGTTCCTCCAGAGTAAAAAATTACAGAATTCTTGTTCTGATTCAAACAATCTATTAAATATTAGTCATTAGTTGAATGGTCAGGAGTAAACGGGGAAACACAGAATAAGCTTATTCTTGGTTATTGTAAACTTTTACCTCACGTCCTTTGGGACATTTTGTCCACAACAGCTTTAACATTTTTTTTTCCAGAAATCTTATGAAGAAATTCCAACAGAAAGGAAATAAACTTATCCTCTTTCTTATTAACATACAGTAAAATCAAGGGAACACAAGGGATAACACAAAATGTTTTCTGTCCTCAGTACCATAGTTTTTAAAGAGAAAAGACAGCTTATTTTAATTTGACAACTCATGCCAACTAATTTAAAAGGCAAATTACTATTAACAGGATAAGCATTAACAAGGCCACAGCCAATATCCTAGGACAGGCAAATTGCAGTTTTCATGAAATGAACTAGCTTAATTCTCAGAAAATGTCTCTCTCTAGTTATTTATGAACAAATAACCTAATATTGTGAACACGCACCTTGCATACAAGCCAGTGATGTATGAGACTGAACCAACAAGAACTTTTGGAAGACCAGTGGAGACATTTGTTGTTCCTCCAGTTACCAATGGTAGTGGTATACTTGATGAGAAATAAAAATTAAAACTCATAGTACTTGCCACTCACATAATGAAAATTGCAATAGAAATGATACAGCAGAGCTGCAAAAGTAATGCATCTACAGTTTTTCAGTTTCGAATTCAAGGGTTTGCTTGTCTGTTTTGTTAAAGGGTTGCATATATATTTAATATTCATATTATCAAATTGCATAGGTCAGATTCAAATTCACATGCAATTATATTTTATTTTTTCATTCCACAATAAAAGTTGGGAGCATACAATAGAGGAAAGTGTGGTATAGCAGGTCTGCGGCTTCAACAACAACAACAAAAAAAAGCCTCGGGTTGCTTGGGGCAGTTTTAAAGCCATAGAGCTGTGTCACTCTCCGTGGGTGTGATTGCACAACCGCAGGGAGTTGATAAGGTAGTTGGAGCGAGTTGCACCCTGCGAGTGCAATCATTCCCAATTGCTTCATTGGCTTCCTGTAGCATGTGATTAAGGCGCTGCACCCAGAGAGACATGGGTGTGTATATTTTATTGGAAAGAGGAAGCATTGCGAGCTGATGCCCCGTGAAGGAGTGTTAGCTGTGGCACTCTAGGGGCTAGTTCGCCCTACTGAACATTTGAGTGGAGTGTGGAGAGCAAGGCAGGTGCCCTCCCGAGACTTCCGAGGTGCGACCACATGAGCGCCAAGGAAGAAGGGAGGAGAGCCGACCTCGGACGGTCTGGCCATGATGCCTGGAGGCAACCAAGTTGGAGGTTAGCCGAAAGGAGCATGTGACTACCGAGTCTCCGCCAGCTATGACAGCAATGGGTTAGCCAGGGAGAATGAAAAGGAGGAGTTAGAGTGCATGTTTAACCATGGATTTTAACAGATTTATTTATTTTTATTTGACTTTTCATTGGATTTTTATGGATTTACTTATGTATTTTATGAACACTGCACAATTGACACTATTGTTAGTTTTACTTTTGTTTTAACTGTTTTTTAATAAAAGCACTTGAGCACTTTTTCCACCATCCTCTGGCATCATCAGTGAATTGTCCTCATTTGTCAGCTCACCTCGGTCATAACTATCTACGGTGTTGGTTCAGCAGACTCACATCTGGGAAGAGGGACTCTGTAGGGGACCGACATCAGAGTAAGTGGCAAAATTATATCTCACAGAACCAATGACTTTATATACAGAAGTGTCTGGCAATGCATGTCTAAATAGTAGGCCGCCCTTTACATAACTAACACCTGAGTAATCTATTTTTAAGGTTTTTGCTTTCTGTAAAATGTAATTTCATGCCAGTAATGTATGTTATCAATTAATCTTTGCCACAACAAAATCCTGAACAGGACAAAATAGAAACTGAAATTTAATTGGACAATAACTAGACAAAACCAGGAAATGACAAATGCTAACGGGTACATCTTTGCACTGTAGATAATTTTTCCTCTCAGGGTGTTTATAAACATAATGAAACTTTGGTGATATTCTTTTGATATTCAAACAGTTAAACATAAAAAAGAAATGGTGCTATATACACAGAATAAGTGGTGCATGATATGGAGGTAGAAACAAGACACTGGTAGAAATTTGTTAACCTGGAGAAATTTTTATGTTATCATTTATACTGCATTTTAGCACATCTTCGTTAGGCTGGGTTTATACTTCACGCAACGCAGCGCGTACCGCAGCAGACGCTCCTGCTACGCAAGCGTTGTACTGTTTATACTTGCGCGTATACTTTATGTAAATCTGGTGGAATCCACCAGGTGGCAGTGCGAGACACAGTGAGAACAGGTTCAGCTTTGCTGTGTTGTAAATTGTTTGTAACACCCATTAAATTCCAATGACACCTTACCACAATATCTCTGAGAGGATGTTTAATGATTAAATCCATCAGTCCAGTTACTTGTCCATTTCAGCAAGCATTGGGCACGAGGCAGAAACAATCCCTGGACAAGGCATCAGCTCATCGCAAGGTGAATACAAGCACTTACATACACTAGTGTCATTTTAGTGTAACCAAATCTGCATATCTTTGGAAGGAAACCGGAGCACACTGTGGAAACCCAGCAAGAAAACATGTAAACGCCAGGCACGGAATATCAGCGACGTGACTCCATGCAAGACAGCTGCGCTAACGCTCCACCACCATGTCACCCCCATGTGTGTAATTATTAACAGTATTAATTATTTAAGCAAAATTATCGATTTGTCTGTAAAATGAAACATACATACTTTAATGCATTTCATCATGAAAGTGATAAAGTATAAATCTAAGGATTCTAAATGTGCAGAGTGTTGGGATATCATACATTTAATGAGCTCAGTGTGGCGATCGATTGCTGTTTGCCGCTGCTGTCAGGACCGGAGGAAGCCCTAGGAAAAAAAAGACAGCATAGAAGACGATATGTGAGACTTTTAAAATGTATCGTGTCATTAGGATCGGGAACATGTGACACTTGAATATAAGCGCCACGAATGCATCTGTACGTCAGCATTTTGCTTCACCACATTGAACCATTCAAAATCAAAGCGCACACAACGATCTCATAGGATCCGCAAACCGGCTTTCTGTCACTTGTAGATAGTAACCAGAGACTCTGACGTCACATTCCAACTTTTATCACACTGCGCCCCCCAACTTTTTGCTGGTACTGCAACTTGTGCACGTGTTGCGTTAGAAAATTTCTGAGGACCTGCTCAGAGGACGCATCAAATGAACGCTGGGAAAGCGTGGCAGCCATAATGCAGGCGCATACACATTCTGAGTATAAACGAGCCTTTACTTGTCACAAAATTGATGCTGTTGTGTGAGGGAGAATGGCCATTAGGTTACTTTCTGACACAACATGGGATATGGCAGTACAACTGTAGAGATGGAAAGAGGCAAAGAACACAGAGGTGTCACATAGCCAGACATCCAAACAACAAACAAAAAGAAAAGCTGATCAGAGAAAAAGGTGAGTGCTACGTCCACATAGGCTTCACCTTACTATAGCTGGACTTGAATGCTAACAGGCAATTACCGTTGTGCTTGAAAGTTTGTGAACCCTTCAGAATTTTCTATATTTCTGCATAAATATGACCTAAAACATCATCAGATTTTCACTCAAGTCCTAAAAGTAGATAAAGAGAAACCAATTAAGCAAATGAGACAAAAATATTATACTTGGTCATTTATTTATTAAGGAAAATGATCGAATCTATATATATATATAATTCACTAAGACAAGACACCCATGGAAAGCACGCCGGAAGGGGTGTGGATTCACTAAGCTGCCGACAAGACAGACACCTATGGCGCACGCAGGAAGGAGCCACGCCGGAGGTGAATAGCCATATGCAGCGCGTAAAACGTTTTGTGAGGGGTATCCCATGGGATCCTTAAAACAATCCCTTACAACTGAGGTTAAAACACAATGAAGTAAGCAGTCTTTAAAAACCAAGTTTTCGGTTACGACGCACGCGACGCGTGCACCATAGCAAACTGTTTTACACGCTACATACAGCAATATGTATCCGCGACAAACATGGGCCTTCTTAGATGCTCCTGCAGGAACACGGAAAGTCTACGTGAGTCACAGGGGCATCTGGACTGTGCAAAGATGACAACGACTCAAGTGACGAGTTGTAGGTGGGCACATGAGCGATGGCGGTCCGCCAGTTTTCAGTCATGGATGATTGTGTGTTGCTTCGTTCCGTGCATTGTTAGAATGTTGCTTTTCTTGCTGATTTATTACATTACCAATTTTTCAAATGTTAATTTTCTCCCTGTGCTTAAAAATCATTAAAAAAAGTCCTGATTATGTGGTGTATGGTACGCCGCGGGTTGGATAGTATTACATTTATTGTGAGTGGCAAAAGTATGTGAACCTTTGCTTTCAGTATATGCTGTGACCCCCCCTTTGCAGCAATAACAGCAACTAAACGTTTCTGGTAACTTTTCATAATTCCTGCACACCGGCATGGAGGAATTTTAGCCCATTCTTCCGTACAGAACAACTTCAACTCTGAGATGTTGGTGGGTTTCCTTACATTAACTGCTCGCTTCAGGTCCTTCCACAACATTTTGATTGGATTAAGGTCTGGACTTCGACTTGGCCATTCCAAAACATTAACTTTATTCTTGTTTAACCATTATTTGGTAGAATGACTTGTGTGTTTAGTGTCGTAGTCTTGCTGCATGACCCACCTTCTCTTGAGATTCAGTTCATGGACAGATGTCCTAACATTTTCCTTTAGAATTCTCTGATATAATTCAGAATTCATTGTTCCATCAATGAAGGCAAGCCATCCTGGCCCAGATGCAGCAAAACAGGCCCAAACCATGATACTACCATCACCATATTTCACAGATAGGATAAGGTTCTTATGCTGGAATGCAGGGTTTTCCTTTCTCCAAACATAACACTTTTCATTTAAACCAAAAAGTTCTATTTTGGTCTCATCCGTCCACAAAACATTCTTCCAATAGCCTTCTGGTTTGTCAACATGATCTTTAGCAAACTGCAGATAAGCAGCAATGTTTTTTTTTTGGAGAGCAGTGGCTTTCTCCTTGCAACCTTGCCATGCACACCATTGTTGTTCAGTGTTCTCCTGATGGTTGACTCATGAACATTAGCCAATGTGAGAGAGGCCTTCAGTTGCTTAGAAGTTAACCTGGGGTTCTTTGTGACCTCGCAGACTATTACACGCCTTGCTCTTGGAGTGATCTTTGTTGGTCGACCACTCCTGAGGAGGGTAACAATGGTCTTGAATTTCCTCCATTTGTACACAATCTGTCTGAGTCCAAACTCTTTAGAGATGGTTTTGTAACCTTTTCCAGCCTGATGAGCATCAACAACTCTTTTTCTGAAGTCCTCAGAAATTTCCTTTGTTTGTGCCATGATACACTTCCACAAACGTGTGTTGTGAAGAGCAGACTTTGATAGATCCCTGTTCTTTAAATAACACAGGGTGCCCACGTACACCTGATTGTCATCCCATTGATTGAAAACACCTGACTAATTTCACCTTCAAACTGTTAATCCTAGAAGTTCACATATTTTTGCCACTCACAAATATGTAACATTCGATCATTTTTCTTAATAAATAAATGATCAAGTATAATATTTTTGTCTCAATTGTTTAACTGGTTTCTCTTTATCTACTTTTAAAACATGAGTGAAAATCTGATGATGTTTTAGGTCATAATTATGCAGAAATATAGAAAATGCTGAAGGGTTCACAAACTTTCAAGCACAACTGTAAGTAATGCATAGCCTATACGTCCCAAAACTAACTGTGTTTGCGCTTCTGTGACTGAATTTGTATAAATACATCTGTACTGCAGAAAATGCATGCTATAGTAATACCTGTGGACAGCGAAATTTGATGACAGCACAGCACCTTTCAAATAGATACTTTCAGTTTCTTTTCAGAGTCTATGATAAGACAAATAAACACAATTGTTTAGCACCAAGAAAAAAAAGTGTTGTACAATTAATCAGAATTTGATCCCCAACAATATCTTAAAAAAAAAAAAAAAAAAGTGTTGAAAATCAAACACAGAATTTAATCAGAAGAGCCAAATTACATAAGGCATGGGAGTGAAAAGTTATGGTTTAGGTCTGCTTTGCTTCCTCAAGGGCTGGGCAGCTCACTGGCATAGAATCCACTATGTATTCTTTACTTTACCAGAAGGTGTTTCAGGATAACGTACGATTAACGCACTTAATATTTCCCCAGACAGAAAAGGCATCTCTGTCCATGTTTTAGTGAACAAGTTCTTGGCATAATGAAAGTCATTTCAGCAGAAGATAGTTCTACCATGATGTTCCTTTTCATAAGGCCAATTTTAATCAAGCAGTAGTAATATTTTATTTACACAGCATCTTTCTCATGCTCCACACTTCACAGAATTTCAGAATGAACAATAGGGAAAAAGCAAGAAAAATAAAAGATCAAATACACAACACTGGAATAGCACTAATGCAGATTAACCTAAACATTTTTAAATACACCTCATCTTTTTAGGCATTGGGGGTCAAAACCTTCAGCTGCATAAAATGGAAACTAATTGTAGAACACAGCGTGTTGGCTCTTTAAAGTGGGGATTTTAAAGCGTAGTAACCAATAAATCAGATTTTTTCCTTTCATTTTCTATCTTCTTTAATGAGAATGCCTTAGCATTAAACAGTCAGAGATCTCAGTTTTTAAGAGTGAATGAGACAATCAAATGCAAAATGATACTTTTTAGGAACCAGGAAAACAAGCACACCTATGGGACATTGTGAAGGGGTCTGGCTTTAAGTTTTACAAATAAAGAAAACAAGGTAAACATTCAAAATAGTGAAATGGTTGATTGTGGAAAGTGGCATGCATTATCAGATGCCCGTACCACATCAACTGGTTCTTTTTGATGCACAGGAGCAGTGGCTCTAACCATCCACCCGGAAAAAATAATAAAAGGCAGTCTTGGAAGATCACGACACGCACCGGGAAAGAGTCCGACTTACAGCCAGAAAAATAAACCAAGCTTTAGCTCTGGCTATACAGAAACTGAATAGCCCACAACATTTGGCTTGGTTCCCCATACTCCCATGTAGACTGATTGGACATACTCCTCTGAACCCTCCAAAATCTTTGAGAGGGTAAAAAGCTGGTCTACTGTTCCGTGCCTGGGATGAAATCTGCATTGCTTCTCCTGAAATCGATGTTCGACCAACAGCTGGACTCTTCTTTTTAGCACCCTGGGATAAACCTTCCCATGGAGGGAGTAACCCCTCCAGTCCCCCCCTTTCTTAAAGACGAGGACCACAAACCAAATTTGCCAAATCAGTGGCATTGTTCCCAACATCCACGCCTTTAAGAACTTAGGGTGAATACTATTCATCCATATATACATATAAATGTACAAAAAAGTATACGCTACTCAGTTTCTCTTACTGACCTAAGCATGTTTTTTTTTTTTTGTTAAATGGTTACTTGTGGGATACTTTATTATTATCATCAGTATCTGAAGTGTAACAAATAACTGCACTCCGATTTCTCGACTTCATCAAAAATCATGGTAATTTTTGAGAGCAAAAGGGGTAGGATGTGTGATTAGGGGCAGGGACAGGGTACTACTTCAAAGTTCGAAGATGCAATCATCAATAGTTTTGGAGGCAATAGGAGTGAGGTGAAGCATTGTAAAATGAGCTCAGAAGGTAATGGAACAAACACTCCCCACCAAATGCTCTCTCTTTAGCGACAAGTAACAAAGGTAGCTTGCTGAGGTCTTCAATTGTAATAAAAAAAATTAAAAAAAAAACACGTCACAATTTCTAGTTGGCAAATTTGTACCAATGTCCCATGCTCTCTAAGGTAGGGATAGCCGAAATACGCAAAATTATACACCATTATACTTATAAAATTTGACAGTAACAATTTATATGACAGTACAGATCTAAAAATCTAACAATGTCTAAAATGAAGTCCTTCATGTATTTATATGAAAAAGTATTACTGGATCTTATGAACTTGAAATCAAACAAGGTTTTAACAACATCTGAACAGTCAGGTAAACTGTCATTAAAGAAATCAAACTTGGAAAAAAGCCAGATAATACTGATTTGGAAAGAAACCAGTTGTAACAATCCAAATACCTCTTAAACAAAAAATGCAAAATGTGCCACTTCGCACATTTAAAAAAAAACAAAAAAAAAAAAAACACATAGCTTGTAATACAAAAGACACAGCTAGCATCAAAGTATGGCATGTATCTCTATGAGCATCAAATAAGTCAGTATACCATGTAAACAGCCAGCACCGACATAAGGAAAGGAAAAAACACAAGGCAGCTAATTAAGGATGGCGTGTACTGTACATAAAGCATCTGCCATGAAACAGAGTGTGTATACAGTTCAACATGTAGGCCAGCATTTTAATTTAGCTGTACTCAGCTCCTGTCTTGTTCATTTACAAGCAATCGCACACCAAGATGAGTGAATTGTGAATCATAGCAAAGAGTATGTGGGGTTTTTTTTAGCACTGGTGTGGATGAGTAGGAGCACAAGTTTCCAGTGGGTGGTCCCTTCTTTCTTGATGTTTTCAAGCGTAAGAATAGAAGACAGTCCTCCTGCAGTGACTAACCCAGATCAAAAGGATTGGAGGCTTCTCTTGTTTTGTTTTGGTGTGATTTTGGTTTCATTGCACATTACCCTGTACCGCATTAAATTCAACTTTGCACCCTATCCATTTTATGTATTCATTCCACTGTCATTCCACTCTCAGGTCAAGTAAGGCTGAATTTATTTAAGTTGAGGTTCTTTATCAAAATGAGATTCTTCTCTTCTTTTCCTCACATAGTGAATGAAAATGGCACAGGAATATAATGCAAGATACTGGCTTCCGCAGTGTGGCAACATTTGCACTAGACCAGGGGTCCCCAACCTTTTTGACACCAAGGACCGCTTTACTAATTTTTCCAGGTTCCTGTCATCTCGGGGTTTGGGGTGGTTTATTGGTAGGGGTGTTGGAGTTTGGAGTTTTTGGGGTGATTATGGGCGGGTTCGTAGGGCAGTTTTATACACAATTTACATTACATTTCTATTATTATTAACTTATTAGCAGGGGTGTGGAAATCAAATTTATTTCTACTTGTCCATGGACAAGTAAACTTAGAAAATCCACTTGTCCGCCAGTTAAATTCACTTGCCCATAAACAAATAACAAAAGTGAAAAATAGTTTATTTTTTCTGATCTCTTTTATTGATACCAAAACTGCCTTCCATTTTAAAACTGAAAAAAGTTCTTTCAGGGAGTAGTATTTTGCCACCTTGCTCTAGAACATTATATAAAAGATTCCCTTATTTTAACTGGCTAATAAACAATGCCTTCATTATAGCTGCACTAGTTCTTTTTTCATATATTACAGTTACATAACAGAACACTGTCCTGATTCATTTTCTGCCATGTTGCTCAGCTTTTGTCTTGCAACATCTTTTCCCCCCAAGAATCTTTACCATCTCAGACAGCATGGGCTGAATGCTGTTCATTTCTGCTTGAGCTGAACTGCATGGTTCCTGGACTGATGGTGGATGCTGACGACTTTTCAGGTGTTTTATGAGTGATGTGCCTGTTGCCAGGTGACAGCCAGAATTCCACAGCTGGTCATGGGTCAAACTCATTAAACAGCCTAGCATAACGCTCAACCTCAGAGTGTTCAGCTTTAGAAAACGCTTTTTCAATTAAACCAACTTTTTTCTTACTTTTAGACTCGTGTCTCTGACGTACTAAACCCCCTGTTCCTATCCTCCTTTCTGCACATAACCAATCACCACACGATAAACGTCTTTCTAAAATTAAAACTAGTTATAAGCTTAGACCTCTGAATGGATGGCATAATTAAACATGTATACGATTTTTTTTTTTTTTTAAAGTTCTGAAAACTGAGGTCTAGGTTTATAACAAGTTTTAATTTCACAAAGACATTTATCGTGTGGTGTTTGCTTATATGGAGAAAGACAAAGGATAGGAACTGGGAGTTTAGTACATAAGATAGACACAGCAAACATGCAATAAAGAAAGCCTGCTCAGAAAAACATCCATTGAATTCTGCGTTCGTGTCTCTGACCTTCAGATCGCGAACCCAACATTTACACAATATTTCAGTTAAACCTGTGCGATACCCATTCAAATATCCAGTTTTTTGGAGCCTCGTCACACCTGCCATAAACTTCCCTACACTGAACGTAGACCAGAGGACCCCTTAACACTAGAATTACCAGAGCCTACGAAAAAACTCTTAAATCCGTCCCACCTTAAATCGCTTCTTAAAATCGTTCACAGCTCTTCACCAGCGTCTTTTGTCATGAACGCGGCTGAGATAATAAAACTGACTAAAAAAAAAACAAAGTTAACCTTTACAAGTATCATAAATTACACTAGCTGTTACAGACTGAAATCAAATGTATGTTTTTATTCCAAAATAGTAAGACTAAGAGCAGTTTACTTCTCAAAACGGAGAGGTGCAGGATCGAACTCGCGACCTTTTGATTCCCAGTCGGCAGCTGAGTCAATTGCGCCATGGAGGAAGTCATAATAAGTCGCATGTTAAGGCGGCTTTTTGTTTCTGCAGTTATATTTTTGAATAAAAGCGCAATTGTTGTATTAGATTTGTACCTTCTGTGAAAATATTTCTTTTGATATTTGGACTTCAGGCTTCATACATTATATAGTTTATGCCTACATTTTGTCATCTACTACTAGAATATAAAAAACGTTTCTGTTTTAACAATGTGTTTACACAGATTACTGTAGAAACGGAACAGACATGAAATGTGTGTGTTCTAAACAATGATCTTTTATTTCTACTCTAAAACTCCACTTCACTCCCAGAAAATCAATCAAGGCATGAGCTCTGGTAATTCTAGTGTGCCCCCCGCCACCCATGTCTAATACATGCTTTAATGCATTTTATCGTGAAAAAGATAAAGTATTTATCTTAGTATTCTGAATGTTCATTGAGCAGGAATATCATGAAGTCAATGTGCGACGATTGCTGCCGGCGCTTCCTCAGTGCAAGAGGAAGTCAGTTTAAGAAGCACGCAAAGATTAACAGCTGGGTTGGGAAACACTTAATATAAAGCATTTAATGTGCTATATTAATTTATGACGGGGTTTGAGAAAATCTAGTAAATGAAACATTCATTTTAAGATGAAATTTAGTTTGCGACATTCTACTGATAAAATAAACTACAAGAATAAAGTGGAAATGTCGACTTTAATCTTGATATTTACATTTTTTTTGTCTTCAATGTGTCCGTATTTTTTTCACCGTGGCCTTAATTCGCTCCCGTAAGTTTTTCAGGGCCGGTTGTGCCAGTTTTAATCAAACAATGATCCATTTCTCATCCGCGATGCTATTTGTTTCAGTTTCAGCAACACGCATATAGCGAGAACAACGTGGTTACCGCAGTACATTATGACGTATTCGAGATTTCACAAGATGGTACATTTCCAAAGAAGTAAATATTACTGATGTTGTTGGGGAAAAAAATAATTGCGTCTAAATGAAGGTTTTTATTGATACTTCATAACATTTGGAAACCGTTAGAATGTTTTCTTCTTTATTTTAATAAACTGACAGCGCGAAACCCACTTGTTTTATATGAAAATTTCTCTAATCAAAAACGATCTATAGACAGCTCATCAAAATTGATGTCACGCAATAAATTTCTTAACTCCTCAATATATCACAACCTACGCGAAATTGCAAATTTCAGGAAAGATTAACTGCCTAACAAGCTTTATGTGGAGAAAACAATTGCATTGTAGGTGAAATGACCGCAATTTATGTAGAAAAAATGAATTTTATCAATAATATATAAAAGTTATCGATTATAATGAAAAATCAAATTACATTGTAATTTCGGCATGAAAAAAATGACCGCATCTCCAAGCGTGTAAATAGTAGGGTAAAATACTTATGTAAGACCACAAGAGTGATTCCCCTTTGAAAAATCAGCCGTCATTTTGTAAACAATATTGAATACCAATTTGAGACATGAAGAACATACCTATTTAGACTGTTTCCGTACGAAGTACTTACCCAAACTGTTTAAAATTTAAAAAGTAGTGGTAAAAATGTGCCCTGCACAGCACATATAATTCTTTTCTCTCCAGAAAATTGCACTTGTCTGCGGACAACTGAAACGGAAAAACATGCTTGTCCGATGGTCAATTTACCCATGTCGGACGAGTCGAGCATTGGATTTCCGCACCCCTGTTTCTGTTTGGGGATTGTTGTGCAAATGTGCACAACTGAGCTGTGACCACAGAACTAACTGCTCTGTGGATGATTCATTCAAGCATTTCAAGGTCACTTAGTTGGAATGAAAGTATCTGCTGCTGAATGTACTTCGTAGTAACGAGATTTCTATAGACTCATGTCATATGGGGAAACTGTCAAAAAACATAAAAATACTTTGTTGTAATACTCTCTCACTCGGTCTCTCTCCTCTCTCTGCACCACTGCAAAGCCCCGCCCGCCTAGCGTTCTGAAAAGTGTCCTCAGCAAAGGGGGCAGCCTTTTTGCTGTAGCCCTTCAGTGAGTGAGTCTCCATTGCCGGTCCATGGTAGTGGACCACGGACTGGGGGTTGGGAACCCCTGCACTAGACGAACTTCAAAAAACATCTTACACACCATGGAAAATTTTTTCTCCACCTGGTCATCTCAAGCTTTATGTAATAAAGACTAACCCAATCACCAAGCTCTAGTGTCACTAAAATACCAAGAATTGCTGAATTAGTTTGGCACCAAGTACTCAACATAACTTAATGTTCCCCTATTCCACTGCACTTTTGGGTCTGTGTTGTGGCATGTCTGCCTCTTTATTTGCTCACAGGCAACATATACCCTTTTCGATAGTGTCTTACCAGGGCAGAAACATGATGAGTGACAATTTCAGATTGGTATTGTATTTTATACATATTTAATGAAAAAGGAAAAAAGTATTCAGCCTCGAAAAATATTTTTTCCAGCTGATGTGCAAAACATTGTTCATACTTCCAAGTTAAAGAAATTGAAATATTTTAACCAATTTTCTAAATAGGAAAAAATCGAAATAGTGAGATTTTTTTTGGTACCTCTGGTCAGGTGCAGTGTATTATCCTACCAACTCACCCAATTTGTTGATCGTCTCCAACTGTACAGGAAATTCCTTTTTGACAATAAATACATTACAAATTTTCTACCCACGGCCCAACAATATGGTAGGGATTTCCATATAGCAAATCAATATGAAAATAACATTTTATGTCAGACTTGGTCGGAATGTTATTACCGAGAATGACAGATTTGGGCAAGAGCACAATACCATTTCAAAGGCAGCAAACAGATCTCCGAATTTAGTACAGTTCATCGTTCAGAAGTGGAAACAACTTTTAAGATACAGCCACACTGCCTAGGCCAAGCCAAAATTTAGCTGCTGAACAAGAATGCCACTCATCCAAGAGGCTACTGTGATACCAACTCTCATTCTGACCTAATTACAGAAGTCAGTAACTGCAAGTGGAGAGGATGTTCACATCTCAGAAAATCCTTCTTTTCACTGTATTGCTGTCATTTGTACCTGCTTTTAAACAATAATACAGGTGATCTCAAAATAACAAATCTTACACACAAAAAACAATTTAATATACCTAAATATACTTTTCTTTAAGTGGAATCAAAGAAACATGCTTAGATAACAGAAGAATTAAACATACTCGTATCTGATATTCAAACTTGACACTCCAGTGTAATAAACAAGAAACATCATCTAAAAGCCCCAAGGGCTCCCATAGTAATTCTCTCTCAAACATGACATTGCCATCAAGATGTGGGCATGTACTTATTCCTATCCTCGGGCTGAGTGCCTCTTCTTAATCATACAGATGGGAGCTCTAAATACAGGCTGCATCTATACAATAATACCCCTGCATAAATTCTACTGTACAGTGCAGATGTCAATGCATTGCATCGTTTCAGAATGGAATTTGAAAGAATCTCTATGCTGCCATGTTTTAATCCTATACTTAGAAATAAAACTGGGCGACTATGGGTGGGCTATATGAAATTAAATTTACATTGCGACTGCAACTTGTGATTTTGACAATTGATTAATCAATTATCAAAATTAGTCGTACTGTAAAAAAATGCCAAATTTAATTTGAAACTAGGTTCTGCAACGGTCCGTCATGGTGAAGAGAGAGCTGAGACAAAAGGCAAAGCTGTCGATTTACCAGTCGATCTACATTCCTACCCTCACCTATGGCCACAAGCTTTGGGTAGTGACTAAAAGAGCAAGATCGCCGATACATGCTGGCAAAATGAGTTTTCTACGCAGGGTAACTGGACTTTCCCTTAGAGATAGGATGAGGAGTTCAGTTATACGGGAGAAACTCAGAGTAGAGTCACTGCTCCTCCGCATTCAGAGGATCAGTTGAGGTGGTTCGGGCATCTGGTTAGGATGCCCTCTGGACGCCTCCCTGCGGGGGGTGTTCCGGGCATGCCCCACTGGGAAAAGGCCACGGGGCAGACCCAGGACACACTGGAGGGATTATATCTCCCGGCTCGGCCAGGGAATGCCTCGGGGTCCTCCCAGAGGAGCTGGATGAGGTGGCCAGGGAGAGGGAGGTCTGGGCTTCTCTGCTTAAGCTGTTGTTGCTGCCCCCACGACCCAACCTCGGATAAGTGGTGGATAATGGATGGATGGATGGAATTTGAAATTAAATGCAAAGTGCATGGAATGGAACTTTTCCCCAAAAAACAGGTTTGTATAAAACTTTCAGAAAGTATTTTTTTAAGAAAATGAACCGCTTTATAAGTATTTTAAACAACATATAGGTTCTTACAAAACATTTCTGTAACAATACTGAAAATAAATAGCAATAAATAAAAATATATACCGAAATACCTGGGAGATATAGGAAAATTTATTTTATCTATACTGATTGACCTCTTTATTACAATAGAGAACTTCACATTACTGTTTTAATTTTTAAAGGTTTATTCAATCTATAACACTGGGATAAATAAAATGTGTGTTACACTTGTGATTATCAACAAATAAACTGCATACAAAATTTCCTTAAAAACAAAAAAATTTCAAAAACTTAAAATTAAATAAACTCACAATGTGCCTTGAGTATTCAGAATCACATCGAACATAAACTTAAAAAACCTAAATAACATTTTTAATTTTGATCATGTAAATCTCTCACCAACACCATATTCCACCACAAAGTGTTTGTTGCACCATAATGTTTTTATTACTTTCTTTCTCTTACAGTAGTTCAGCACAACAAACATAATACTTTTGCAGTAAAATAAGTGGTTTGGTTTTAGTGAAGCTTGGTTCCTTCTTTGACAAGTAACATGCTGTATTTGCTTTAACTGAAGGTCTATCTTTTTGCATCATCATTCCATTTTTTCAATACCTTTTTACCACAGGAGATTCTTTGGCACATTTGCTTCCAGCCAACACACTATGAGAACATGCTGCATGTCATTTGTGGGGAATGTGCCATTAGATTTTTATGTTTGAAGCTGCATGATCCAACCACAAAATCCACTTTACTGGCAAAACTAGGATTCTTGCAGAAGTTCTTGCACATCACCACATCTTCATCCTGACTGTACAAAAGCCAATTGAAGTCCGATAACCCAAAAGCCTGGAATTTTCATTTTTACACCCCACTCTTTTTTTGCAGAATGCATGAAACATCCTTCAGTTTGCAGTAGGGATTCATTGCTGCACACACTGCTTTGAACTGTATGGTGTTTGATTCTTTTGAGTCTTTGATTTTCTTACACATTAGACTGAAAAAAAAAAAAAACTTTTCTGCTCAGACAGGGACCTTCATTTCTTTGCATCCATTTTTTGTAAACACACACACGATCACTGCATGTGTTTCCAAGAGTATAATGCAGCACCATAATTTAGCAAATTGACTGCATCCAAAAAAAAGTCAAACATGGCAAGTGAAAATCTGAATGTTTACTAATTAGTAGATAATGACATTTTCTAAGTTGCCTATCATGAAAGTCTGACACATATGAAATTGTTTTATTCATATTACAGAAGGCTGAACGATAATGCAAATTATTCCTCACTCAAATCAAAAGTTGTATCATTAAGCTTGGCCTAGAAAACACCATGTTCAAATACCTTTACCTTATAAAGATGAAGTAATATTCAACTTACAAGGTCAATGATGACTTTTCCTTACCCACGGAGCCTGTGCTTCCCTTTCAACTCTTATCACCATTGTGCTCCTGTGCCATACTAGGTCAGAGCTACCCATTTTGCAATTCACAACCTTTATCCCTTATTAACAGTGAAGTGCTCACAAACTCTAAAGACTTAGATCGCACCATCTTTTCTGTCACATGCTTACTGACTGCCATTTTTCAAACACATTAACATCTGAATGAAGTAGTTATGCAATTGAGCACAATACAATACAGTTTATTTTTGTATAGCCCAAAATCACACAGGAAGTGCCACGATGGGCTTTAACAGGCCCTGCCTCTTGACAGCCCCCCAGCCTTAACTCTCTGAAAAGACAAGGAAAAACCCCCAAAAAAACCTTGTAGGGAAAAATGGAATAAACCTTGGGAAAGGCAGTTCAAAGAGAGACCCCTTTCCAGTTAGGTTGGGCGTGCAGTGGGTGTCAAAAAAAGGGGGCCAATACAATACAATACACAGAACAGAAAAAATCCTCAATACAGCATAAAAATAAAAATTTTAGAATTTAACAGTAGATGATATCACATAATAAGATTTGGATATTTTTAGAGTCCTGGAGACCTCATCCATCAAGCTGCCTCCCCCATTTGGCCATTCCATGGCTGAAACAGTGCTGGGCCAGCCAATCCGATGAAACCACAACATACTCAGCCTAAAGACAAAACCAGCTAATCAATCACGGACAAAGCTTTTAATAATCAATTATGATGATTAGTTGTTCCAGACCTAATTGATATTTCAATTGTTTTGACCCAAAAATGCAATATTCACCATGTCTTGATAAGTTTAAACACTTTTAAAGATTGAAGATCAGCACCATATATACAGAGTCAAAAACCTGGTGTATTTTCTCACAATAATAATGTGAAATATTATCAAAGGACACACTATTACCAAAATATAACCAATTTCATGAAAAGCTGTGCTTCAAAGAAACATCACAAATTACGTGTTTTTTCAGCACTTTTTGTATTAAATCTCCATTACTTATTTGAGGTTCGATTAAATGTATTAAGTACAACACCTTGACTGCCTTTATGGCATTAGGGGCGTTAACAACTCTCTAAATATACAGTTTGGTTCAGAGTTCTGTTTTTGATCAAGGTTTTAAAAACAGAAAGAAGTTTTAAATGACCAACAATTAGAAACACTAAAGAGAACACCAAAGAACATGATAAACTATTTTGTATTTATTTATTTGAAATTAAACAAACAAACACAATTCTCTTACGGCCAGTGTAAGTAAATAAAAAAATAAAAACCCCAGTCAGAAATAAGGTGTGGTTGGTGCATTCATTTAACCACACATTTTTGTGGTAATGCTTCTAATAACTTTGAATTTTTTCTTCAACCACACCATCATGTCCATATTCTCAGGTGACAGGCTTGCTCTCTATGCTGTGACAATGTCCTCTACACTAGAGAAAATCCTCTCATTGGAGCCAGATGTTGCGGGAGAGTACAGAGATTTAAAATGTGGTTCACGTGTAGTGCTTACATGAAGAAACTGAATAAGTATTGAATAGTTGGGGTATCTGTTGTTGAAGTCAGATGCAACGACAGATTTGACATCTTTCACTACGCATCATGGATGCCAGTATAGTGCATTTCAATGGCATTATCATTAAAACTGTTGGCAGCTATTCACTGCTCAACAGAGTTGTCTCCATTTTCTGTGGTTTGAGAGCCAAAGATCAAATAAACACTTTCATAAAAGGTTCAAGATTTTAACAGCTGCTTCTGTGGCGTAGCGGTAAGATTTCGTCACGTATAGCGCAGCAGACTTGCTGTGCCTCAAGAGATCCGAGTTCAATTCCCCACTGGGGAGAAAATTTATTTATTTTTAACCTTCGCTGTTCTGCCTGCCTGAACTCCCTGTCTATCTATATAGTAATAACAGTAATTTTATTATTATATAGGAGCTTCCCTGTCTGCCAATCATATAGTGCCTTTCCTTCCTATCTATCTATATATCTATCCCCATAGCTTTTTTTTTTTTAATATATATCTATTATACTGTGCCTTCCCTGTTTATTTATATATCTAGTGCCTTCTCTGCCTGTCTGTCTGTCTGATTGCATATAGCATTGAACTTACTGATTTGTACTATTCTGTCCTCTGCGTGTCCTGGAGTACAAAAGAAACACCACCATACAGCAACATGTGCAAACTGGCAAGATCAGGGAAAAAAACATGCGGTCACTGATTACAAATTCCAAGATGAATGAAAGTAACAATATATGTAAAAACATCATCGCACTAATGCAATATTATTTGAAAACGAACAGCGTCAGATCAGATTTGAATATGCGCCCGATCTGACGCTGTTCGTTTTCAAATAATATTGCAGGTACTGTGCGTTGAAACTGCTACACTGAATAAGCTGACACCTTCTGTAACAGTGTCAGCGTATATTCAATCCCGATCTGAAGCTGTTCGTTTTCAAATAATATTGCATATACTGTACTATTTTAGAATAAAAACATACATTTCATTTCAGTCAGTCTGTAAGAGCCAGTGTAAATGCATGATAATTGTAAAGGTTAGCTTTTTTTTTTTAAATTTAGTTCCAATCTCTCAGTCGTGTTCACGATCTCCCCCTCCCCATCTGACACTGCTGTTTTCATATAAAGACGCGCTATAACTCGAATGTGATTTATTTGGAGACGCGCTAGAGCTCGAATGTTATTTATATAGGAAAGAAAGTACAGTGTCAGGTGCTCTGTCGGTTTAATAGAAACCATAGCACAGAGAGGTGTGCACACTGCAACAGGTACACATGTCGTAAATGTAGGAAGGGTGTGTGGGAATTGTTAATATTTGAATGTGATGATTTTATACAGCACGTATCAACCGCCTACTGTAACTTGTTTTATTCTAAATAATGATCTATTATTTCCACTCTAAAACTCCACTTCACTGACAGATAATCAATCAAGGCATGAGCTGGGAGAGGTTTGTGCACGTTCTAAGTCGGTGGGGGATGGAATAGCCGGCTACTTGCAGTTTTCTTTATTAGCACATTTAGATTACAAAAGACGCTGGCGGAGAGGTGATAACAGTTTTAAGAAAGTTAAGGTGGGACAGATCTACGAGTTTTTTCGTAGGCTCTGGTAATTCTAGTGTTAAAAATGACTACTACATTAAAAACAACTGTGTTGCTGCCAAGTGCTGCCAGTCACAGTGACAGCAACCTTTCTGCCTATACAGTATACAGAGCTGCTCACATGATTGGCTGTTCCAAGAACATTTCTAGCACTTCCAATGAATGACAGCATCAATCACACATTTGTGTATTGGCAAGTCCAATAAACGTTCCTTCTCACCCAGCCAAGCAAGGAGGATATTCTTGGAATTTTCAGAGCAGCCTGAAATACCAAAATGAGCTTGTGCACAAAGCGCCAACACGAATAGCTCCAAAAGCTGCACTGTTTTCTTTTAGGTTCTATTCATATAATGCCGCTGTCAACCATCATCAGCTCTAGATTCTCAATTTAAAACACTTCTTTGTTGTCTGAAGAGTAAGTGTAAAGATATTAATTAATGAGACAGTTACACATGAGCAACTGAAGATTTGTAACTTGTAGAATTATTGAAAGACACCAGCCTTCCTGTTGTATGTTTAATTAAAAAGTAATTCAAGACTTTAAACGTCCAATAGGGGAATACATTTGGCTAACAGTTAAGTTGAAGAGTATCTACTGTACATAGAGATTGATTACACATGAATAAGTTATTGAATAACATACATATCACTTAAAAAGCAATATTTGAACATGTTATAATGTTATTTGCAAGATTAAATAGATATTTTTATAAAGTACACTACATTTTATTAACACAAGAAGCCACCAATAATGTATGGACTCTGATGCTGCGATTAATATTTTAGTTAAATTATGGAGAATTTTGAATGAGTACAGTGCTGTTAATTCTTTTTTGATGATATTTTGTTCCCTGTTTTCCAAATACTGTTAAATGTTCATTACTGAACAAGTTCTTCTTCTTAAATGCCATTCCATGCTTATGCATATGTTATGAAGTCACTATGTAAACACCCTTCAAATAAAGTGCTATTAAGATTTGTCACATTGTGTTAATCTACTCTATGCATGGGTAGGTAATCTCTAAAAAAAAAAATAAACCACTTCAAATATATCAGTACATGCTAATTCAGTCCCAATACTCAGCCCTAATAAGCAGTGCTTGAAATACCAGAGGATGGTGAAATTTTGGTTTAAACTGAACCATCTCAAATACCCCAAATTTAACTTTACCTTGCAATTCCAGTGAATAGTAAAGTTACAACTTCCTATTACAGCATAGGTGAGACATCCCCACCCACAATTACAGCAGCCCAGGTGAGCAGAGAGCTGAAAAGACTTTGTGCCAGCAAAGCAGTGGGTCCAGATGGTGTATCGCCACGATTGCTGAAGACCTGTGCGTTGGAGCTGGGGAGTCCTCTACAGCGCATCTTCAACCTGAGCCTGGAACAGGGGAGAGTCCCAAGGCTTTGGAAAACATCTTGTATCACTCCTGTCCCAAAGGTATCACGTCCTAGTGAGCTGAATGACTTCCGGCCTGTTGCTCTGACGTCACATCTGATGAAGACAATGGAGCGGCTGCTGCTTCACCACCTGAGGCCACAGGTCCGCCACGCCCTCGACCCTCTGCAGTTCGCATACCAGGAGAAGGTGGGAGCGGAGGATGCCATCATCTATATGCTTCACCGATCCCTCTCCCACCTGGACAGAGGCAGTGGTGCTGCAAGAATTATGTTTTTGGACTTCTCTAGTGCCTTCAACACCATCCAACCTCTGCTCCTTAGAGACAAGCTGACTGAGATGGGAGTAGACTCACACCTGGTGGCATGGATTGTGGACTATCTTACAGACAGACCTCAATATGTGCGTCTTGGGAACTGCAGGTCTGACATTGTGTGCAGCAATACAGGGCGCCGAGGGACTGTACTTTCTCGGTCCTGTTCAATCTATATACATCAGACTTCCAATATGACTCGGAGTCCTGTCACGCGTGCAAAAGTTCGCTGATGACACTGCTATTGCGCTGCATCAGGAGTGGGCAGGAGGAGGAGTACAGAAAGTTAATCAAAGACTTTGTTAAATGGTGCGACTCAAACCACTTACACCTTAACACCAGCAAGACCAAGGAGCTGGTGGTGGATTTTAGGAGGCCCAGGCCCCTCATGGACCCTGTGATCATCAGAGGTTACTGTCTACAGAGGGTGCAGACCTTTAAATATCTGGGAGTGCAGCTGGATGACAAATTGGACTGGACTACTGATGCTCTATGTAAGAAAGGTCAGAGCAGACTATACTTTCTGAGAAGGTTGGCATCCTTCAACATCTGCAGTAAGATGCTGCAGATGTTCTACCAGACGGTTGTGGCGAGTGCCCTCTTCTACGCGGTGGTGTGCTGGGGTGGCAGCATAAAGATGAAAGACGCCTCACGCCTGGACAAACTTGTTAAGAAGGCAGGCTCTATTGTAGGATTAAAGTTGGACAGTTTAACATCTGTGGCAGAGCGACGGGCAATAAGCAAACTCCTGTCAATCATGAAAAATCCACTTAACAGTGTCATCTCCAGGCAGAGGAGTAGCTTCAGTGACAGACTTTAGTCACTGTCTTGCTCCACTGACAGACTGAGGAGATCGTTCCTCCCCCACACTATGCGACTCTTCAATTCCACCCGGGGGAGTAAATGCTAACATTAATTTTATTTACATTTTTTTCATTTTTATTACTATTTAATTTAATATTGTTTCTTTGAATCAGTATACTGCTGCTGGATTATGTGAATTTCTGCTTGGGATTAATAAAGTATCTATCTAAAATCGGGCATTATAAAAAAATCACATAGAAATGTATTTCATTAGTTAATATTTTACCACTAACTGTTTTTTGGATTTGTTGCAACTTTAATTCTACCTTTGAGAAATTAAATTTAAATTAAATTTAAGATACAGTGGTACCTCGGTATACATCCGCTTTGGAATAAGTCCAACTTGGTATACGTCCTGTTTGGACATGAAAAATTGTGCTTGGTATACGACCTTTGTTTGGAATAGACTCGCGTGCTAGAACACCGCGCGCTACCCTTGTTTACCTCTCTCAAGACAAAAGCCACGACTACCCACGAGTGTCAGTACGCCAGCTGCTAGCATTCAGTGAACAACCTGCGCTATAACTCTATGTGAATTTTCACGTGATTTTGTATTTTTCCGAGTAAATTTGAATTGATTGTGGAAAAGTATGAAGGTGGTATGCGTGTCCGGGACATGGCTGCTACATACCATATGCCGCGGACAACGATATCAACGATTGTAAAAAACAAAGATGTTATTAAAAATTAAAGTGAGGTTACATTTTCATTTATTTCATCTAATTGCTTTTGTATTTATGTATTTTAGTATTAAGCAGTGTTTAAATTATTTTACACAACCCCATCAATGTATAATATGCCAAAAACAATATGATTTTTTTTCATGGGAACAGATTAATCATTTTCCCTTTATTTCTTATGGGAATAATTTGTTTGGTATACATCCTGTTTGGTCTTTGATCAGTCAAAGGAACTGGAACGGATTAAGGATGTATACCGAGGTACTACTGTAATTATTTACAAATTTCTATAAAACACTTGTTCTGTTTTCATGTTAACTCAAATAAATGACCAGACTTTGCTGTTGATGATGTCTGTGTATTAATACAGAATAACTCATTGCATTGGACTGAAAGTGAATGTTGAACTAACTCAAAACTATAGATGAGAATTCATACAGTGATGTGCCATTTTAATGTATGTCATATATGCTTTGGTCAAATTTTACTTGCAATACTAAAAAATTACTTGGGTATCAAAGAACTCAGCGACTGAAAAATGAAGTGTTTGGAAATTCACTGTAAGGAATTAACATTGTGTCCTTGAGTTTAGGCATTCAATTAACACACTGCAAGTCGCATAGAAATTTGCCTCATACTTTAAAACATTAACAAATGTCTGGCCAACGTGGAAGTTTTGTAAAAACTTTATTTTGGAAACATGTAGATGTATGCAAGGTTAATATCATGTTTAAAGCTGGATTCTGTCTTTTACCAAAGTGCAGAACAAAGAAGCACCTGCTCCCAGGGACCATCCTCTGGCACTGTATTAAAAACTGAATAATCTCACCACTCATAAAACTCAAGCAATTGAAAGCTTATTGGTCACAACATTACACTCTCAATGAATGCAAGAATCATGTATTATTTAATAACCAATTGTATAATGGCACAGAAATGGCAATAATGAAACCTTTTTTGCCTTATCAAGTCAGCAAATTTCCCCACTTCAGTATGTTAAACCATTTAAGATTGATAAGCGGATACCTCTAAATCCACACCAATACTGAAGACCTGCAGAGGTTATGAGTAAGGGGGAAAATAGTTTTCCACAGATGTTTCTGGCACACAAACAATGTTTCTCCTTTAAGTATCTTATATTTGTTTTGGTAATAGCTTTTCACTTGTTATTTGTGATATTGAGCATACAACTTTTTTTTGTGCTGGTTCCAAGCCCGGATAAATGAGGAGGGTTACGTCAGGAAGGGCATCCAGTGTAAAATTTTGCCAAATAAAATTGCAGACAACAATACAAATTTCCATACCGGATTGGTCGAGCACCGGATTAACAACGACCACCACCAGTACTGTTAGCCAACAAGGTACTGGCAGAAATTGGGCTACTGTTGGCCGAAGAAGGAGAAGAGGAGGAAGGTAAAGAAAGTGGAACTGAGGGTAGGAACTTTGAATGTTGGCAGTATGACTGGTAAGGAAGTTAACAGATATGATGGAGAGAAGGAAGGTTGATATATTGTGCAAACAAGAGACTAAATGGAAGGCGAGTGAGGCCAAGTGGATCAGAGGTGGATTCAAATTGTTCTACCATGCTGTGGATGGGAGGAGAAACGGGGGAGGGGTTATTCTGAAGGAACAGTATCTCAAGAGTGTTTTAGAGGTGAAAAGAGCGTCAAACAGAGTTAAGATTATGAAGCTGGAAATTGGAGATGTGATGAGGAATGTTGTTAGTGCATATGCCCCGCAAGCTGGGTGTGCAATAGATGAGAAAGAAGATTTTTAGAGTGAGTTGGATAAAGTGATGAACAGTGTACCCAAGGGACAGAAGGTGGTGAAGGGAACAGAGGAGACAAGGAGGTGATGGATAGGTATGGTGTCAAGGAGAGGAATCCAAAAGATGATAGTGGATTTTGCCAAAAGGATAGACATGGTTGTGGTGAATACGTTTTTTAAGAAGAGGGAGGAACATAGGGTGACGTACAAGAGTGGAGGAAGATACACACAAATAGATCATATCTTATGCAGAAGAGCCATAAGGCTCTGCATTGGAAAGTGATAGGATATCTGAGAAGTGGAGAAGAAGTGTACTGGTGCCGATATTTAAGAATGGTTTGATGTTCTGAACTGTAGTAACTACAGGGGGATAAAATTGATAGTTATGCGAAAGAGTAGTGGAAACTAGGTTAAGAAGGGAGGTGATGATTAATGAGCAACATTATGGATTCATGCCAAAAAAAGAGAACCACAGATTTTATATTTGTTCTAAGGATGTTGATGGAGAAGTATAGAGAAAGCCAGAAGGAGTTACGTTGCGTCTTTGTGAACCTGGAGAAAGCATATGACAGGGTGCATTAAGAGGAGCTGTGGCACTGTTTGAGGAAGTCGAGAGTGCAAGAGAAGTACGTAAGAGTTGTACAGGATATGTACGAGGGAAGTGTGACAGTGGTGGTGACGGATATATATATATATATATATATATATATATATATATATATATATATATATATATATATATATATATATATACACACACACACACACATACATACACATATATATATATATACATATACATATATACTAGCAAAATACCAGCTTCCATGGAGAAGTAGTGTGTTAAAGAAGCAATGAATAAGAAAAGGAAACATTTTGAAAATAACGTAACATGATTGTCAATGTTATTGTTTTGTCACTGTTGTGAGTGATGAGTGTTGTTGTCATATATATATATACTAGCAAAATACCCGCGCTTCGCAGCGGAGAAGTAGTGTGTTAAAGAAGCAATGAAAAGAAAAGGAAACATTTTGAAAATAACGTAACCTGATTGTCAATGTAATTGTTTTGTCACTGTTGTGAGTGATGAGTGTTGTTGTCATATATATATCTACATATATACACACACATATATACACACACATATATACACACAAATACATACACATATATATACATATACATACATATCTACATATATACACACACAGCTATTTCGTATCAGTGCAATACGCTGTTTGTTAAAACGGTTGACTCCCGCTCTTACGTGCAATAACAAATCAAATCATTCAGTTGTCTTTGCTCATATGTCATTTTAGAGCTGGACGCCTGGCATCTTTTTTTGGCCACAAGTTCGTTTCTGTTTGGTGTGAGGTTCTGTGTTGTGGAGATTCTCAGGATGGATTGCAGGTGCTCATCAGTGAGGCGACTCCTGTGTGCTGTTTTGTTAGTCTTTATCACTGAGAAGAGCTTCTCACACAGATATGTGCTACCAAACATGCACAAGGTTCGAGCCGCATGTAGGCGGACTTTTTGTTCTTCAAAGTCACCAAAGCGCCGTCAAACTCAGTGCAATAACTCTAGTAAGCGGTAAGTGTTCGCAAGGCAGCTGAAGCACTGCATTATGGGATCTGTAGTTTATTGTGTTACCAGCGCTTCATATACCGGGCTTTAATAACAATAATACAGTATATAAAATGATCTCGGGCGGATATAATTACACGCCGGGCGGATGTGGCCCGCGGCCCTTGAGTTTGACACATATGGACTAAATAGAACTTGAAAAGATATATTTTTTCAAATGTGATCGCGCAATTCAGATAGAGTTGACGGGCACTACAGCCTGCATGCCTCAATGAGTCATCCTCCCCTCGCTCTTACTTTTTTACCGTTCATCTAATGAATACACTGAGTATGGCTTTACCAAAACAATCATTGATGGCGAATAAAGTATCCATTATTCGAGTATGTAGAGCGGGATATATATATATATACATATATATATACCAGCGTATCGCAGCGAGAAGTAGTGTGTTAAAAAGGTAGAAAAGAAAAGGGAACATTTTAAAAATAACGTAACGTGACTGTCAATATACAGTATTTGTTTTGTGAGTGTTACTGAGTGTTGCTGTCATCAAGGATTTGATTATCATTAGTTCTTTCAATCAGGTTCGTATTTGTAGGATGTGTTGTGTTCAAGTTACATTCCGTGTTTGTCAATCGTTGTAAAGATGACAGGTTTCATTCATCGATTCGTTTCTTACTGCATCAATAAACAGCTCGTCTTCTTCTTTATCTGAGACCTGACACACTGCATGCACAGGTTTTTTACACTGTCTTCCTTTAGCGGGACATTGACTTTTTCCACCGTGTGCTTTGTTTCCACAGTAGCTGCATTTATGAATATGCTTATCAGGCGCTTCATATTTTTGCTGCCTTTTCAATTGTGTAATTCGGTTTTGTTCAGCTCTTTGGAACTGTTGCTTTTTATCTGTGCACTGCGTCAGTTCACATGAGCCACTCGGTGTACTTGCATCGAAGGTTCCCAGCTGTGCTGGTGCCATCTCGTGCTATGTCCATAGCTTTATTTAATGTTACCTTAGTCCTGGCACTTAAAACTTTCTCTCGCAGTTTAGCTGAGTTTGTGTCAAACACCACCCTGACCATCTCATCTTCCTCTCCATAAGCACAGTCCTTCACCCGTGAATATTTACCCGTGGCAGTTTGCTATTGGATTGCCGCTGACAGACGGCCTTATATGGGCAGGCACTAAATTACAAACGCCAGCGCAGCCTGTCTATGAACTTAATTTAAAGTGTAGGTTTACATCGTGCTTTGTTTCGAGTAGCAGAACTCATGAATATGGTTGTATATGTCACTCGCTCGCTTCTTAATGTTTCGCTGCCTTCTCAATTATATAATGCATGTTTTCTTCCTGGTTTTCTATGTACTGCGTGATTACGTGGGAGGCGTGATGATGTCACACGAAACTCCGCCCCCACGGCGTTGAAGCTCATCTCCATTACAGTAAATGGAGAAAACTGCTTCCAGTTATGACCATTACGCGTAGAATTTTGATATAAAACCTGCCCAACTTTTGTAAGGAAGCTGTAAGGAATGAACCTGCCAAAATTCAGCCTTCCACCCACACGGGAAGTTGGAGAATTAGTGATGAGTGAGTGAGTGAGTGAGCGAGTGAGTGAGTGAGGGCTTTGCCTTTTATTAGTATAGATATACACATACACATATATATATATATATATATATACACACACACACACACATATATATACACACACACACACACACACATATATATACATGTATCTAAACTAATAAAAGGCAAAGCCCTGACTCACTCACTCACTGACTCATAACTAATTCTCCAACTTCCCGTGTAGGTAGAAGGCTGAGATATGGCAGGCTCATTCCTTACAGCTTACTTACAAAAGTTGGGCAGGTTTCATTTCGAAATTCTATGCCTAATGGTCATAACTAGAAGGTATTTTCTCCATTAACTGTAATGGAGTTGAGCTGCAATGGCGTGGGGGGAGTTTCGTGTGACATCATCACGCCTCCCACGTAATCACGTGAACTGACTGTCAACGCAGTGCGTAGAAAACCAGGAAGACCTCCAAAAAGCGCTTAAGAAAACATGCATTATATAATTGAGAAGGCAGCGAAACAATAAGAAGCGAGCGAGTGACATATACTACCATATTCATGAGTGCTGCTACCTCGGAAAGAAGGCAAGGTGTAAACCTAAACTTTAAATTAAGTTCATAGACAGGCTACCGCTGGCGTTTCACATGCCCACAGGTAATGCGGGATACAAGTTTAATGAGAGGGCGAGGATATAAGCGAGAGTTTTGATCACTTTGTAACTAAGTTAAAATTGTAGGTGAAGGGGTGTGCTTATGCAAATTCCAAGAGACTGTGTTTGTGGGGGATTGACAGTTAAGGCGGGTGGGGGAGTCACGTCATCATCACCCCTCCCATTTACCTCATTTCTCTGAGCTGAGCTCGGCTAACGCCGTCTTCCAAGCAAACCGTCAGACTGCCACCAAATACTCACAGAAAAATCCACAAGTTAATACACACGCTGTCTCTAGAGTTTCTCCACACTGAATCCTCCAGGCACTACTTACAAAAGGTCACATTGACAATCGTGTTACGTTATTTTTAAAATCTTTCCTTTTCTTAGCACAAGCACAGCTGAGAAGCTTGATGCATGTGCTCCATAAGCGTTAAAAATAATGCATTTAATCACACTTTGCATTACAAGCAAAGGGAGCTTTTGTCAATGCATGATTTCCTGGTACACCGATTACATTGATCAGCGCATCCCGATTCATTTTACCCTCGCACCACCTTAGTTTGAGAAGAAGTATGAAAAATATGAGGTTAACACAGAAAAACAGATCACCAATTCAAGCTTTATGAATAATCGATTAAGCCATCAATAATTGTTTTGGTAAAGCCATCCTCCTTCCATTTTATAATTTTTCCGCCTAGCCATGATTAAATGAGCGGTAAATAAGTAAGAGCAAAGCGAGGGTGACTTATTTAGGCAGGCATATATATGACAGCAACACTCATGACAATGTCAATCATGTTACGTTATTATTAAAATGTTTCCTTTTCTTTTCATTACTTCTTTAACACACTACTTCTCCGCGGCGGGGTATTTTGCTATATATATAATATATGAATTACCTCCAAAGAGCTGAGACTTTTGATATCATGAGCGTGTGTACAAAGGGGTCTCCTGCCCAGCAAAAGTCGAGCAGCCAGCGCGTGCATAGCTGTGCCGCCTTTGAGGCGCTGACTGCGCTTCTGCCTTAAGTCAAAGTGAGCACTTTTAATTTTTTCATCCTCCCCTGCGCTATAGCCCAGACAAGTGCAAACACGGGACCCCTTTTCTACACCACGGCAAAATAATATTAAGGCGATTCACACTTTCTTTTGCACATATATCGATTATGAGGTCCTCACTCGGATTATGAAGACACGCACACGAGTGGAGGACTGACAGTGCCATCACAGCCGATTAATGGCGGGGCGTCTCACCAGTCTACACAAGACCCACGCGACTGTCCCCAAAAGGCGATCATAGCGTCAGCGAACACATCTCTCTATACTATATAAAAGAAAAAGGCAACTTTCCTTTCTTTACACCTTTTTTCCTTTTATCCCAAACCAAAGCCTTTCTCTCTTAACACTGCAGAGGACACAAAACTAATTTTCTTTAAATGCCGGTAAGGCACATTACCAGAGGCACAAATTTGAACGTTCACATAGAAAATGTAATTTCTATACCACAGCCGTCGTGTAGCGCCTTTCAAAAGGGATCTACTACCGAGAGATGATCCATATACATTTTAGCTGCTGTTAGTTACTTACCTGTTGTGTTACACAGTCTTTAAAATGTAGTTTACCCAACCACTCCAGTAGTGCTCAATGTACCTGTACTTCTTAAAACGTTAATGTTTTACTGTTTAATAACTTATAGACTATATTTTATTATTTTTCCCTTGCACTCAGTGACCAAAGCTATACACACACATATAGACACATACAAACATACACACAAGTATATGTATGTGTATGTATGTATATATATGCACACACACACCCCTATCTAGATTTTTTATATATATATATATATATATATATATATATACACACACATATATACACACACACACACACACTACATATATATACATACATATACATATATATACACATATACATATATACATATATATATATATACACACAAACATATATATATACACACACATATATATAATTTGTGTGTGTGTATATATATGATGTAGATAGGTATGTATATATATATATATGTGTATATGTAGATATGAAGATATGTATGTATATATATATATATATATACACATATGTGTGTATGTATGCATATGTGTGTGTGTGTGTGTATGTATGCATGTGTGTGTGTGTGTGTGTGTATGACAGCAGCAATCCAAGCTGTGAGAAAACAGTAAAAAGGAGGCGTGTCAGACGTTGTGGTACATTTTCTGATGCAGCTAGACGAAAATAACTTTGTGACGCTGCCACCAAATACACAAAACTTTTACTTTGACAATCATGTTAAATTATATTTAAAATGTTTTCTTTTCTTGAGCACGTCTGGGACCTGTTGGATCACAGGGTGAGGGCTAGGGCCATTCCCCCCAGAAATGTCCAGGAACTGGCAGGTGCCTTGGTGGAAGATTAGGGTAACATCTCACAGCAAGAACTGACAAATCTGGTCCAGTCCATGAGGAGGAGATGCACTGCAGTACTTCAAGCAGCTGGTGGCCACACCAGATACTGACTGGTACTTTTGATTTTGAGCCTCCCTTCATTCAGGGACACATTGTGAAACATTTTTAGTTTATGTCTTATGGTGTTGACTCTTGTAGTGTTCATACAAATATTTACACATTAAGTTTACTGAAAGTAAAAACAGTTGAAAGTCAGAGGACGTTTCTTTTTTTGCGGAGTATATACACACACACACACACACACACACACACACACACACACACACACACACAGGGACTCATGGGAAATGTAGTTTTTATAGAAGACCCTGCTGGATACCACAGGGGCCGAAAGAGGGAGCTGCAGGGAGGACCAAAGACTTCTTTGTGCCCTTCTGAATTGCGCGATCACATTTTAAAAAATATATTTTTTCAAGTTATATTTAGTCCATGTGTGTCAAACTCAAGGCCCACAGGCCACATCCGGCCCGGCGTGTAATTATATCCGGCCCGTGAGATCATTTTATATATTATTGTTATTAATGGCCCGGGGATATGAAGCGCTGGTAATACAATAAACTACAGATCCCATAATGCAGCGCTTCAGCTGCTTTGCCGAACACTTACCGCGTTAAGTCTAGCTTATGATGCTGCAAGTTATTGCGAAGCTAGCCCACATGATGCCGAAGAGGAAAGGTGATTCTGAACATAGAGCCTTTAAAAACCGATGGGAGGCTGAGTATATGTTTACTGACATTGCCCGTAAACCCGTGTGTCTCATTTGTGGAGCTAATGTGACTGTAATTACAGAATTTAATCTAAGACGGCACTATGAGACAAAACATCAAGATAACCTGAAAGACCTGAATGCAATGCACAAGATACAGATACGAAATTTGCTGACACTTCAGCAGACATTTTTACCCGTGCAAAATCACAAAGTGATTTCAAGTGAAGCTACTTTTATGGGAGACACAAATGCACCAGTGCAACTTGCCCCACTTTCCCTTTTGCCAAGTAATGTCGAACCAAGTCGGCACAACGGTGTTCCCAAATACGCACTTTGCTGATAAACTGAGCGCACTGAGTTCGCACACCGCTTTGCAGACTTTGAAGAACAAAAAAAGAATTTTGAGTTGTTTCGCAACCCATTTGCCGTAGATGTGGAAACTTGCACCTGTGCAGATTCAGATGGAGGTGATTGAGCTGCAGTGTAATGGCACACTGAAGGCAAAGTACGATACTGCACAGCCCGCACAGTTTATTCACTCCATTCCCGCAGAAATGCTCCAGCTCCGTCTACATGCGGCTCGAACCTTGTGCATGTTTGGTACCACATATCTGTGTGAGAAGCTCTTCTCAGTCATGAAGACTAACAAAACAGCACACAGGAGTCGCCTCACTGATGAGCACCAGCAGTCCATCCTGAGAATCTCCACAACACAGAACCTCACACCAAACATAAACAAACTTATTGCCAAAAAAAGATGCCACGCGTCCAGCTCTGGTAAAATGACATATGAGCAAAGACAACTGAATGATTTGATTTGTTATTGCTGAAAAGAACAAATTTTATTTATATTTCCAGGTTTTGTTATGCACCATGTTCATATTTGAATTTGTATAATTTTGACAGGATATATTTTTATGGAGAGCAAAATCTTTTGGGATATTTAAAATGTAAGTTTATTTTTTATATAAAATTACATAAGAGTAAAGAAATTTGAATGTTTGTTCTTTTAACGTTTATTTCTAACGTGTATAAGTTAGACAGGATATATTTTTATTGAGAGCAAAATATTGAAGTTATATAAGGTTTGAGCTGATTTATTCCGGAATATTCTGTCAACTAAATAAAAATTCCTTCTATTTAAAATTTAAATAGAACTTGAACATATACGATAGTTGTGTGTGTATATATATATATATATATGTATATATATATATTTGTGTGTATGTATGTATGTATGTATGTATATATGAGTATGTGTGTGTATATATATGTGTATATGTGTCTATGTATATATGTATATATATGTGTACAAGTGTCTATGCATATATGTTTATATGTGTGTGTGTGTGTGTGTGTGTGTGTGTGTGTGTGTGTGTGTGTGTGTGTGTGTGTGTATATATACAGTAATCTCTCCTCGATCGGGGTTGCGTTCCAGACCCCCCATAGGTGAAAATCATGAAGTAGAAACCATATGTTTGTATGGTTATTTTTATATATTTTAAGCCCTTATAAACTCTCCCACACTGTTAACATTATTAGAGCCCTCTAGACATGAAATAACACCCTTTAGTCAAACGTTTAAACTGTGCTTCATTACAAGACAGAGATGGCAGTTTTTTCTCATATCTTATCTTCAAAGGAGCACCGTGAAGAGCAGATAATGTCAGAGAGCGCTTGCTAAGAAAAGCAAACAATCAAAAAATCAATACGTGCTTTTAAGTATACAGAAGCACCGCAATAAAGCGGCATTTTGTAGAGGAGCGTCCTATCTTCTAGGCAAACAGCCACTATGTAAACAGCCCCCTCTGCTCACACCCCCTCCGTCAGGCAGAGAGAGTGAGAGAGACAGAGAGAAGCAAACAAAACAAGCGCCACGCGGGAAGCATATCTCATAGCATTGAGGAGTTTTAGTTAATATGTAATACATGCTCTGATTGGGTAGCTTCTAAGCCATCCGCCAATAGCGTCCCTTGTATGAAATCAACTGGGCAATCAAACTGAGGAAGCATGTAACCTAAATTAAAAGACCCATTGTCCGCAGAAAGCGTAACCAGCGAAAAATCCGTGATATATATTTAGATGTGCTTACATTTAAAATCCGATAGAGTGAAGCCGCGAAAGTCGAAGCGCGATATAGCGAGGCATTACTGTATATATGTTTATATTTGTGTGTGTGTGTATTATATATATATATATATATATATATATATATTTATATATATATATATTTATATGTGTGTGTGTATATGTATATATTATATATGACAGCAACACTCATCACTCACAACAGCGACAAAACAATTACATTGACAATCATGTTACGTTATTTTCAAAATGTTTCCTTTGCTTTTTCATTGCTTCTTTAACACACTGCTTCTCCGCTGCGAAGCGCGGGTATTTTGCTATATATATATATAACACTGGTTTCTGCCTGAAAGTAATTACATATACAGGAAAGTATTTCTTTCAAAGAGAGAACTGTCCCTTGGCAAGTCAGGCTGTGCTGGAGCTGCTTCAGGGCTATGAACATTTGGGTCATGTTGTGTACATGGACAATTTTTATACATGCCCAGAATTGTTCATGGAGCTACAGAGCAGGAGAATTGGAACTTGTGGCACAGTGAGGGTGAACAGGAGACAGATGGCTTCACAGTTGAAGCCAGACAGGCTGAAGATGAAGAGGCGACAATACGGTTTTCATGCGGGCAGAAAACTTGGTGGCAGCGGCATGGCACAATGTCGAACGGGTGACTTGTCTCTCTACAGTACACACTAACAATATATGTGAGAAAGTGCAGCAACAGACAATTGAAAGGAGGCACCAAAGCAACACATATTGTAAGCAGTGCAACGTGGCAATGCATGCAATTGGCTGCTTCGAGCGATACTATACTTTGCAGGACTTTGCTGTGTAACATGTATGTAAAATCATAGTATGTAATCATAGTAAACAACATGCTAGACAGTAACATCTGTCAAAAGTAAATATTTTTTTGTTAATTTGATATGTTAAAACAATTGCTTTGTGTTTTTTTTTAATATGTTTTTAGAAAAATATTCAGCCCTGGGAGAAAAAATAAAAATTAGCCTTAAAAGAGTTAAGGACAGAAATTAATCCAACTCTGATATCATATGGTTAAGACTACAAGATTTAAGAAGAGGCTTGTCAACTTTTACATACGTGGGAAACAACTTAAGACAAAATCTATTTGATTTATGAAATTCCAGAATTCTCCTTCATGGAATTTCAGGAATTGTTCAAAAATACTATTTGCTCTATTAGCACATTCAGGTGCAAATCATGCAAGAGAAATGAAACATTACGAAAGGGAACTACTGCAAAAAGAGCCTTCACTACATACAGCTCAGAAGTCCATATATGTGTTTCACAAACAATGACATTAGTTTTAAATTCACACAAGAAAATCACTTTACCACATACAGTACAACAAAAGGGGTATACATGGGATACAGTACCTGTCAGGACAGAGACAATACTGGATTCACATGTATGATTCACAAAAATGCAATCGATGCAAACAAAAGTCAAGGTGTGCTCTAAACCAAAATCTTACTCTTTTCATCATACCAATTAATTTGAAAGATTTTTAAACAGACTCAAAAAACATGTATCAATATTATGGATAAGTGACAAATGAAATCAACAAAATCAGAACCAACCAAAATAATATTTGCTCCAGAGGTGCTGTATAATGGCTGACCCCACCCAAAAAAAATTCTCCTTGGGGATTAAAGCATAAGCAAAAAAAAAAGGCATATGACATGGAAGACTACTTCTGTGCAGTTACTGCATCACCCTCACATAACAACAATTCTATACAACTATACTCCTCTACTATCCAGAGAGGAGAAAACATAAGGAGTTCTACAAAAGATGGTTTGAACTTCACAGAACCCTGATCTCAACATCTGAGGCTGTCTAGGCAGAAGAGACAGACAGGAGAGACAGAATCAAGCACGATGACAGACAAAATCTGCAGAAGAACCAATGCAAGTTCTCGAATGTGCTTGGAACAACCAACCAGATGATTTTCTTACAATGCCGCATGACGGGGCTTACTGTTGGTACAAATTTAATGACAAAGGATGGTCACACCAAATACTGGTTTGATTTAGTCTTTAACGGGTTACTACTATTTACTGTATAGTATTTTTATATTTTTATTTTTGACAGCATGTTCTATTTACAGATTTTTTTACATAAACAGATGTAGACACATTAATATTTAAAACTGCTCACATTCTGTTTAAACAGCTTAATGTGCAACACATTTAACAACCACATAGTTTACTGAAAAATATAGTGGAAACATTTACAAGTCCTACATAAAACACCACATAAACCACATTCTTAAAGTACTAAGCAGTTTAAAATCACCACCTCACTATTCTCAGTTTTCAATTTGCATTTAGATGTACTTGTTTACAGACCAAAGGTGACAGTGCTGAAAACAAAACTATTTGACAAAAAACTCTTTATTAAAAAAACAACAAAAACATCCAGCAGAGTATGATCAAAACTATTAATCTATTTTTCCTCCATTTACAGTGTCAACATTCTCCAAATATCTTTAGTATCACATATCTGTAATGAAAGAGGTCTTTATTTTTGAGAAGATTATACTAAACAAAAAACATCATACGAATATAAATGCTTTGTGAAACTGTGTGCTTTGAAGAAATGTTACCCAAAAGCTATATCCAATATATGTTTATTTTTACAAATACATACTAAAGATACTACACATGTATATGATTAAAGCATCTGGAGAAATACATGAAACTTGCCACTGTTTATTCATGACTTAAGTAGTACACTGGAACGTCGGTTCACGACCATAATTCGTTCCAAAACCCTGGTCGTAACCTAATTTGGTCGTGAACCAAAGTAATTTCCCCCATATGATTGAATGTAAATGCAATTAATCCGTTCCAGACCGTATGAACTGTATGTAAATATATTTTTTTTAAAGATTTGTAAGCACAAATATAGTTAATTATACCATACAATGCAAAGCGTAATAGTAAACTAAATGTAAAAACATTGATTAACACTGAGAAAAACTTGAACAACAGAGAAAACTAACACTGCAAGAGTTTGCGGTATAGCGATACAAACTTTTTTTTTTAAATGAGTTTTAAGCACAGGGGAAAAAACAAGCATTTGAAAAATACAGAATTTAATAAACCACCAAGAAAAGTACAATTTTAACAATGCACGGTACAAACCGATCGCTGTAAACAGAAGTGAAGTTTAAAATCCAATACAAAAAAGTCTTCATTAAATACAAGGTTAAAACAATGCTTTAATCTGTCTCTAAAAACAAGCCTGGTGCATTCTTGAACTGCCTTCTCGGCCTCATGCGTCTCTGTCTTTCCCTCTCTCTGTCTCTGTGCGTGTGGTTGTGAACAGATGCAAAAGTTGGCAAACTTTTTGGTCGTAAACCAATTTGTACGTGTTCCGAGACGTTCATGAACCGAGGTTTCACTGTTTCTTTAGGGGAAAGGCATAAGTTAAAGTTTAGCTTCTAAATAAATTCAACAAACTGTACAGAAGTCTTGCTGCACACTAGCTCATACATTTTACATTAAACTGTTAGAGACTTCATGTCACACAATTATGCATAAACATATAAAGGTAAATAAAATGTCTGCAAACTAGTATCAAACTAAAAATAGTGCACTTACACAAAACAAAAATGCACCCTTTGATATTCTACAATGCAGCATGCTTTGATTTAATAAAAGGCTAAAACCTAAAAATTCTCCCCATCTGGAAGACAGCACAGTGACAACAAGTAAGCTATCTTTTTAAGGACAGAGCCTCTTTAAAGATCAATCAGCTTAGAAATGTATATACAGCTTTAAGACCTACTTTTTCTCTGTATTTTTAAATCATCTTACCCACAGTTTAATATTAATGTAATATAGCTAAAAGCACTCATTTTTAGGGTTGGGTCTCAAGGACCGATTTTAAATTTCCAAGAACCGGGGAATCAAAAAGACATTTGTATTACAGCTCTACTTATCGATTCTTACACGCGCATTTTCAATCAACTATGTAACCATAATGCCGTAGACTCATACCACAAAGCATCTCAGCTGGAACATTTGCTTTGTGGTAACTGTCGGCCATCAATCGTGAACCCCTGGCTTAGAAGCAGCTGTCTATAGTGTTTGTTCAATGAGAAACTCGCCTTGTGTCAACTGCTCATGGATGCTTTCCAACCAGTGCGAGTGGGAGAGGTCCCTGGTGACACAAGCTGAGCTTGCCCGCGCTCACTCTCTCTCTCTTGCTAACCCAGGACTCTACCTTACCTGTGTAATGCAGTGTGATGATGTGGGTTCTGCTCCACGCTCCCATCTTCCTTCTGAGAGCCTTTGAGCCCGACACTGTCGGTAATGTCACCGATGAGCTATGCAGTGAGGAACAACCAAGTAAGGGGATGGTGCAAAAAGTGTCAAGTGGTTTTATTTAAAAACAAACAAACAAAAACAAAGTGTCCAGATAAATAATGCAGCGCTTTACAGATCTTTAAATACATAATCCAATAAAACAGTTGTAAAGTGGAGGTTGAAATTAAACAATACAGTGATCCCTCGCTATATCTCACTTTGACTTTCGCGGCTTCACTCCATCGCGGATTTTAAATGTAAGCATATCTAAATATATATCACGGATTTTTCGCTGGTTCACAGATTTCTGCGGACAAAGGATCTTTTAATTTATGTTACATGCTTCCTCAGTTTGTTTGCCCAGTTGATTTCATACAAGGGACACTATTGGCGGATGGCTTAGAAGCTACCCAATCAGAGCATGTATTACATATTAAATAAAACTCCTCAATGATATATACGATATGCTTCCCGCGTGGTGCTTGATTGTTTGCTTTTCTCTGCCTCTCTCACTCTCTCTTTGACATTCTCTGCCTGACGGAGGGGGTGTGAGCAGAGGGGCTGTTTGCACAGAGGCTGTTTGCCTAGAGGATACAGACGCTCCTCTAAGAAATGCCGCTTTATCGCGGTGCTTCGGCATACTTAAAAGCCCAAAAGCACGTATTGATTTTTTGATTGTTTGCTTTAAATCTCCTCTTGCTCTCTCTCTCTCTGACGTTCTCTGCTCCAGACTGAGGGGGTGTGAGCAGAGGGTCTGTTTGCACACAGGCTGTTTGCCTAGAAGATATGGACGCTACTCTAAAAATGCTGAAAGACTACCTTCACATTGCTCCCTTCTGTTGTGGCTGCTTTACTGCAGTGTGCATACTTAAAAGCCCAACAGCACGTATTGATTTTTTGATTGTTTGCTTTTCTGTCACGTTCTCTCTCTCTCTCCGACATTCTCTTCTCCTGACGGCGCTCCTTTGAAGAGAAGATATGTTTGCATTCTTTTAATTGTGAGAAAGAACTGTCATCTCTGTCTTGTCATGGAGCACAGTTTAAACTTTTGACTAAAGGGTGTTATTTCATGTCTAGAGGGCTCTAATAATGTTAATTATAATATAAATAATGTGGGAGAGTTTATAAGGGCTTAAAATATCTATACTAATAAAAGGCAAAGCCCTCACTCACTCACTCACTCACTGACTCATCACTAATTCTCCAACTTCCCGTGTGGGTGGAAGGCTGAAATTTGGCAGGTTGATTCCTTACAGCTTCCTTACAAAAGTTGGGCAGGTTTTATATCGAAATTCTACGCGTAATGGTCATAACTGGAAGCAGTTTTTCTCCATTTACTGTAATGGAGATGAGCTTCAACGCCGTGGGGGCGGAGTTTCGTGTGACATCATCACGCCTCCCACGTAATCACGCAGTACATAGAAAACCAGGAAGACCTCAAAAAAGCGCTCAAGAAAACATGCATTATATAATTGAGAAGGCAGCGAAACAATAAGAAGCGAGTTCTGCTACTTCGGAAACAAAGCACGATGTAAACCTACACTTTAAATTAAGTTCATAGACAGGCTGCCGCTGGCGTTTTTAATTTAGTGCCTGCCCATATAAGGCCATCCGTCAGCGGCAATCCAATAGCAAACTGCCACGGGTAAATATTCACGGGTGAAGGACTGTGCTTATGGAGAGGAAGATGAGATGGTCAGGGTGGTGTTTGACACAAACTCAGCGAAACTGCCAGAGAAAGTTTTAAGTGCCAGGACTAAGGTAACATTAAATAAAGCTATGGACATAGCACGAGATGGCACCAGCACAGCTGGGAACCTTCGATGCAAGTACACCGAGTGGCTCACGTGAACTGATGCAGTGCACAGATAAAAAGCAACAGTTCCAAAGAGCTGAACAAAACCGAATTACACAATTGAAAAGGCAGCAAAAATATGAAGCGTCTGATAAGCATATTCATAAATGCAGCTACTGTGGAAACAAAGCACACGGTGGAAAAAGTCAATGTCCCGCTAAAGGAAGACTGTAAAAAAAAACCCGTGCATGCAGTTTGTCACATCACAGATAAAAAGGAAGACGAGCTGTTTATTGATGCAGTAAGGAACTAATCGATGAATGAAACCTCTTATCTTTACAGCGATTGACAAACACGGAATGTAACTTGAACACATCGTACAAATACGAGCCTGATTGAAAGAAATAATGATAATCAAATCCTTGATGACAGCAACATTCAATAACACTCACAAAACAATTACTGTATATTGACAATCATGTTACGTTATTTTTAAAATGTTCCCTTTTCTTTTCATAACTTCTACTTCTCCACTGCGATACACGGGTATATACATAAATGTATATCTATAGCCCGATACATACTTTAGCATAGACAAGCGGTGGCGCAATTGTAGAGTCTTAAGCCTCTAACGCCGACATTCGAGGTTCGATTCGAGAGGGATGTACTGACTATGTATGCGCGCTACCGATTCATTTTACCTTCCCATCTCCTTGGTTTGGGACGTATGAAAAAATATTAGGTTAACGCAGAATCATGTTACGTTATTTTTAAAATTTTCCCTTTCTTAGCACAAGCACAGTTGAGAAGCTTCGATGCATGTACTCCATAGCGCGTTAAAAATAACGCATTTAATCACACTTTCAATTCCAAGCAAGCGGGAACTTTTGTCAATGCATGATTTCCTGGTACATCCATTACACTGATGCACACATCACAGCTACAAAAATGTTAGAGTCGGAATAAAGCGCGTTCCTACGACTGATCATTTCGACTACCCGAGCGAAGCCTTGATAAAAGCATGGTTTTGTGCACACTGAAAAGCAAGCAAAATTAGATGCATTACAGAAAGCGGACTTTGTGGCTCTTACTGGGGATCATTGGACTTCCGTGACCGTTAGTAATTCTAAATACATCTAATTACAAAATGTTCAATGATCACACTGTTTTAGCCTAATGTACAAAATAATTTTGGCTAATGTTACTCAGAGTTTAAAGAGTAAGCTGGTCAAATTACCTTTTATGTTTCTGACTTATTTTTTTAAGAAGAAAAACTGCACTTTATGGTGAAATTTTGGTTATTATTATTTAAAGACAATACTATTCTGAAAATGTACTTAAAGTACTTAAACTACCACTTTATTTTTAAGTCTGCCCAATTTTAACCAGGGATGATATTTTTGTTTCTGTTTTGAATTCAAATGCAGTTTAAAAGCTTTTTTCAGAAATTAAAACAGCTTCAGTTTACAATATTCATGTCCATGTCTATTATTTGATTCTGTAAGCCCACTAAAACCGTTTTAAATAAAAAAAAAAACATTTGCGATTTGGGGCAAATTTACGTGTCGATTACATACGATTAATCAAGATTAATTCTTACACAGCCTCTAATTAATTGGATTAATTTTTTAATCGAGTCCCACCTAATATATATATGTAGATATATATATGTAGATTTGTATATATATGTGTATATACAGTATATATGTAGATATGTATATGTTGTATATACAGTATGTATATATGTGTGTGTGTATATATACAGTATGTGTATATATGTATATATATATATATATATGTTTATATGTATATATATGTTTATATATGTGTCTGTGTGTGTGTGTGTGTATGTGTATATATATATATATATATATATATATATATATATATGCCAGCAACACTCATGACAATTACAAAACAATTACATTGTCAATCATGTTACGTTATTATTAAAATGTTTCCTTTTCTTTTACTTCTCGCTGCCAATGCAGCCATTTTGCTATATATATATATATATATATATATATATATATATATATATATATATATATAAATAGATAGATATGACAACACCACTCATATCAATGACAAAACAATTACATTAACAATCATCTTACGTTATTTTTAAAATGTTTGCTTTTCTTTTCATAACTTCTTTAACACACTACTTCTCCGCTGCGAAGCGCGGGTATTCTGCTAGTATAAAAATAACCATAGAAACATATGGTTTCTACTTCGCGGGGGTTCTGGAACGCAACCCCCGCGATCGAGGAGGGATTACTGTAAATCCTTTAAAAACGAAGTTAAAACAATGGCTGGAAGCTGTCCTTTTAAAATCAGCCCAGTGCCTTTCTACTGGTGACTCCCCTGCTTCTCCCGTCCAGGCTATGCACCAGGGGAACCACCCTACCTGGAGCTGACCTTCTCTCCACATTCTGATCTGGAGGCTTTCAGATCTTTGGCTTCGGCTCAGCGCTCTCCAGACCGAGACTTGGGTTCCCTCCCCAACGGCCAGGATGCTCACGCTGGGGAATCCAACCTCCCAAGCCTCTCGACTCCTGCCGTCTTCTGTGGTGAGCCATCCTTCTTCCGGTCACAATGCTCAGCAGGAGCGACCACTACCAACTGCCCTAGGTGTCAGCCAAACACCCCGCTTAGTGCTCACTGTCCAGCTGACCGCGAGCCTGCGCTCACTCGCACTGGCTGTCCTCTCACCGCTACCTGCCTTCTTCTCCTGCCAACTTAAACTTCATCCGTCTTTTCTTTCTTTTTTCCTCATCTTCTCCCGCTAGCCGCCTCTCACTTCTGTTTATCATGGGGAAATGGATCAGATGTGGCAATCAGCAGCTCCCGGGAACAATCGCAGATGCGGACTCCTCTTCATCTGTGCACTTAAATGAGAACCGCCGCATTACAAATTCCCCGGGAACTGCTTGGCCACACACTACACCCCCTCATTAAGCCGCGGGTGCGGCGATTGTTTTAAAAAGTGGCCTTTTGACATGAGCCGTGGACCCGCTAGACCACATGCAGCACTACGTCATACAGCAGCATCGTGTCAATTTAGTTCACTCAGCTCATGAACTATGGATCACTGCAAACGGTCAAAAGTGTGGCTATATTTCAATACAGAAAATAGCGACAACACAAAATGCAGCAATTGTAGCAAGATAATTTCTTTTAAGGGATGCTGCACAACAGACATGTCAAGACAGTTACGTATTCAGATAACATTACATAACGTAACTGGTAGCAGTATAAGCAGCTCTTATTTTCAACTCCAAGGCAGCAAATTAGCTTGCATTTAATAAACAATATTTTTCTAAGATGATCATTCGTGGTGCTTTAATTCCACCACTTCACCTTCAGTGCAGGCAAGGATCCCAAGCTGTGACACACTGTTTAGTTTGGTGATGAAGGCAAAGATGCCTACGGAGAAAACTGAAGGGTGTCACAGATCAGTCGTAGAATTTGTGGTGAAAGGGCTACACTTTTTTTCAGTTGTTCAATCGGCATCATTTAGGTAGGTAGGGAAAATAAGTAATAAGTATAATAAAGCAGTAATTTGATGATTGTACTTGCAGCTAATTTTAGTGTTATGTTGAATATTTCCAGGGAGATGACAAAGGCCCTAAAATCCAAAGTACACTCCTTCTTTTAGACATATTTTGTCTAATCATTGGGTGCCTGCATGGTATGAGGCAGAAGTCAAAATTAATATCAGAACTCAGCAATTTGTTGAGCAAAGTAAACTTAACCAGCAATAGCTGGATAAGTATTTCTCAAGATCATCATATCATAGTGACAGCACAGTACATCACAGATGGAAAAATGAGACAGAAAGTTCTCAAAACAAAAGAAGTTTATAAAGCACAAAAAGAACCAGTGATGGCTGAAGAACTCAGTGATATTCTGCAGGAATTTGGCATCTTCAATAGTAAATGGTGTCAATGCAGTTAATGTCACTGTACTTAATGTTGCTAATATGGATGTAGCAATAAAAAGCTACAGTTCATAAAACTATGCATACTACCAAAAATGTTGATTTTTCTTAAAAAAAATTGCTGACTTTATTGCTGCACAAATGCACACCCGTTTTACTTTTTGTATCTGTGATATTCAGGTTGAAGAAATTTTAAATACTCGTATTATTTTAAAATTAAGATGAACTGTTTAAAACGAATAAAGAGTTTTTTGTTACTGAAATTGTTCCTTTCCCTGAAAGTGTTTACAGGGAGTGGTTCGTAGCGTGATTTGTTGCCATGTTACTTTTCTTGGTGGTTTATTAAATTAAAGATTTTTCAAATGTTCCTTTTTACCCCTGTGCTTAAAACTCTTTCTAAAAAAAGTGTTTACTGTACTGCGATCGGGTTGTAAGGCTATTAGTGTGAACTCCTGAAATGTTACTTTCTTGGTTGCTTGTGGATGGTTTTGAAATAAAGTTCGAATTTGTTTAAATGTTCTTTTTTTTTGCCCCTGTGCTTAAAACTCATTAAAAAAAAAAGTGTTTACAGCAATCGGGTCATAAGGCTATAGTGCGAACTCTTGCAATGTTAGTTTTTTCTGTTCAAGGTTTTCTCAGTGTTATTCAATGTTTTTACATTTAGTTTACTATTAGATGTGCATTCTATGGTATAATTAACTATATTTGTGCTTAAACATCTTTAAAAAAAATATTTACATACAGTTCATACGGTCTGGAACAGATTAACTATTTACATACAATCCTATGGGGGAAATTGCTTCGGTTCACGACCAACTTGGTTTACGACCAGAGTTTTGGAACAAATTATGGTCGTGAATCGAGGTTCCACTGTACATGGTACATACAACCATTTTTTGTTACTTTATTATTTCTGTAACTGTGATTACAAAAATTACAAGCAATACCAGGAATTAAACAAAACAAAACACAGAGTACTACTTGCATTGGTTGTTTTGAAAACCTTTGACCTACTGAAGCACTGCATAAGAAAATACATTCCACCTTACAGTCTAAATTTAATGAATCTTTATGGTCAAATGTTAAGTCTGTTAAAGCAACAACTGTGAGATCTTTATAGCTCTGCTAGATTATTTTGAAAACTGACCCACAGACTTGTCAAAACTGACTAGATATTTCTAGGCTAAATATTTAGTTATTGTCAAAGCCTGCGATATTAGGAGGATTGTATATGCACAACACATTATATCCCAAATCTCAAACTAAGGGACAGAAAACTAGTTAATTGTACAAAACAACATTTTAATTTTCCGACCTGTTTCATCTCTGTAACACGTTATAAAACTTTGATTCACCCTAGAATTAGAGTTCGCTATTGACAAAATCATAATATATAAAAAATTAATATTACTGTTGACATTATTATTCTTCATTAATTTTCAATGGGTTAGAAGTCGATCAGCTCTTTTTGATGTTTAGAGTTAAATTCAGACCAACATCTAGCATTACAAACTAGGGATGTAACGATTAGGTTCAATTTATAATATCATGCTTCGATAGCCCACAATTTTTAAACAAAATCTGAATGAACAAAACCTGTGAGTGTCTCAAAAAAAATAATAAAAGATTTTCAATTGCTATTCCAAGCATTTCAGAATCAGCAATGCATTTCCCTTGCCACTACCTGAAAAAATTATAGTGCAAAAAAAAAAAAAATTCTAATAACTGTACTGGTTATCTATACTAATAAAAGGCAAGCCCTCACTCACTCACTCACTGACTAACTCATCACTAATTTTCCAACTTCCCGTGTAGGTAGAAGGCTGAAATTTGGCAGGCTCATTCCTTACAGCTTACTTACAAAAGTTGGGCAGGTTTCATTTCGAAATTCTACACGCAACAGTCATAACTGGAACCTATTTTTCTTCATATAATGTAATGGAGTTGAGCTCGATGGCCGTGGGGGGGCGGAGATTCATGTGACATCATCACGCCTCCCACGTAATCACGTGAACTGACTATCAACGCAATACGTAGAAAACAAGGAAGAACTCCAAAAAGCACTGAAGAAAACATGCATTATACAATTGAAAAGGCAGCAAAACAATAAGAAGCGACCGAGTCACACATACAACCATATTAATGAGTACAGCTACATCGGAAACAAAGCACGGTGTAAACCTAAATTTTAAATTAAGTTCATAGACAGGCTACCGCTGGCGTTTCACATGCCCACAGGTAATGCGGGATACAAGTTTAATGAGAGGACGCAGGATATAAACGAGAGTTTTGATCACTTTGTAACTAAGTTAAAATTACTGGTGAAGGGCTGTGCTTATGCAAATTCCGAGAGACTGTCTTTGTGGGGGGATTGACAGTTAAGGCGGGTGAGAGAGTCACGTCATCATCTCCCCTCCCATTCACCTCATTTTGCTGTGAGCTGAGCTCCGCAGCTAACGCAGTCTTGAGGAACTAACTTTGTGACGCTGCCACCAAATACTCACAGAAAAATCCAAAAGTTAATACACACGCTGTCTCTAGTTTCTCCACACTGAATCCTCCAGGCACTACTTACAAAAGGTTACATTGTTACGCTATTTTTAAAATGTTTCCTTTTCTTAGCACAAGCACAGTTGAGAAGCTTAGATGCATGTGCTCCATAACACATTAAAAAATAACATATTTAATCACACTTTGCATTCCAAGCAAAGGGGAACTTCTGGCAATGCATGATTTCCTGGTACACTGATTACACTGATGTACACATCAGAGCTACAAAAATGTAATAGTCGGAAGAAAGCGCGTTGCTACGAATGATTGGAGGAAAATTTCATTTCAAATGACTACCCGACAGAAGCCTTGATAAAAGCGTGGTTTTGTGCACACACACACACACACACATATACACACACATATACATATACATATATATATACATATATGTGTGTGTATGTATATATGACAGCAACACTGATGACCATGACAATCATGTTACGTTATTATTAAAATGTTTCCTTTTCTTTTGCAGAACTTCTTTAACACACTACTTCTCCTCTGCGAAGCGCGGGTATGTTGCTAGTGTGTGTATATATATATATATATATATATATATATATATATATATATACACACACATATACTAACCGGATTCCAAAAAAGTTGGGACACTATACAAATCGTGAATAAAAACTGAATGCAATGATGTGGAGGTGACAACTTCTAATATTTTATTCAGAATAGAACATAAATCACGGAACAAAAGTATAAACTGAGAAAATGTATCATTTTAAGGGAAAAATATGTTGATTCAGAATTTCATGGTGTCAACAAATCCCAAAAATGTTGGGACAAGGCCATTTTCACCACTGTGTGGCATCTCCCCTTCTTCTTACAACACTCAACAGACGTCTGGGGACCGAGGAGACCAGTTTCTCAAGTTTAGAAATAGGAATGCTCTCCCATTCTTGTCTAATACAGGCCTCTAACTGTTCAATCGTCTTGGGCCTTCTTTGTCGCACCTTCCTCTTTATGATGCGCCAAATGTTCTCTATAGGTGAAAGATCTGGACTGCAGACTGGCCATTTCAGTACCCGGATCCTTCTCCTACGCAGCCATGATGTTGTGATTGATGCAGAATGTGGTGTGGCATTATCTTGTTGAAAAATGCAGGGTCTTCCCTGAAAGAGATGACGTCTGGATGGGAGCATATGTTGTTCTAGAACCTGAATATGTTTTTCTGCATTGATGGTGCCTTTCCAGACATGCAAGCTGCCCATGCCACACGCACTCATGCAACCCCATACCATCAGAGATGCAGGCTTCTGAACCGAGCGTTGATATCAACTTGGGTTGTCCTTGTCCTCTTTGGTCCGGATGACACGGCGTCCCAGATTTCCAAAAAGAACTTCGAATCGTGACTCGTCTGACCACAGAACAGTCTTCCATTTTGCCACACTCCATTTTAAAGAGCTTGTGGATCTTGCTTAGAAATGGCTTCTTCTTTGCACTGTAGAGTTTCAGCTGGCAACGGCGGATGGCACGGTGGATTGTGTTCACTGACAATGGTTTCTGGAAGTATTCCTGAGCCCATTCTGTGATTTCCTTTACAGTAGCATTCCTGTTTGTGGTGCAGTGTTGTTTAAGGGCCCGGAGATCACGGGCATCCAGTATGGTTTTACGGCCTTGACCCTTACGCACAGAGATTGTTCCAGATTCTCTGAATCTTCGGATGATGTTATGCACAGTTGATGATGATAGATGCCAAGTCTTTGCAATTTTTCGCTGGGTAACACCTTTCTGATATTGCTCCACTATCTTTCTGCGCAACATTGTGGGAATTGGTGATCCTCTACCCATCTTGGCTTCTGAGAGACACTGCCACTCTGAGAAGCTCTTTTTATACCCAATCATGTTGCCAATTGACCTAATTAGTGTTAATTGGTCTTCCAGCTCTTCGTTATGCTCAAATTTACTTTTTCCAGCCTCTTATTGCTATTTGTCCCAACTTTTTTGGGATTTGTTGACACCGTGAAATTTTGAATCAACATATTTTTATTTTAAAATGATACATTTACTCGAATTAAACGTTTGATCTGTCATCTACGTTCTATTACAAATAAAATATTGACATTTGCCATCTCCCATCATTGCATTCAGTTTTATTCACAATTTGTTTAGTGTCCCAACTTTTTTGGAATCCGGTTTGCAAAAATTATATTTATATATATATAAGCCGATTTATGACAGCAGCAATCCAAGCTGTGAGAAAACACTAAGAAGGAGGCGCGTCAGACGTCGTGGTATATTTTCTGATGCAGCTAGACGAAAACAACTTTGTAATGCTGCCGCCAAATACTCGCAGAAAAATCCACAAGTTAATAGACACACTGTCGCTAAATACTCGCAGGCAAATTTACAACTTAATAGAGATGCTGCCGCTAAATACTCGCATAGCGATTTGGGTAGTGAACACTTCGATGAATGGAACCTGTTATCTTTACAACGGTTGACAAAACGGAATGTAACTTGAACACAACACATCTTCCAAATATGAACCTGATTGTAAGAAATAATGATAATTAAATCCTTGATGACAGCAACACTCATAACAGTGACAAAACAATTACTTTGACATGTTACGTTATTTTTAAAATGTTTCCTTTTCTTTTTCATAATTTCTTTAACACACAAATTCTGCTGCGAAGCGCGGGTATTTTTCTAGTAAACAATAAATCTCCTTCCTTTGGGTCCCAATCCAGGTGGTTCATTGTGTGGTGGGTGTTTTTAAAAAAAAAAAAAAAAAAAACAACACAACTATATCCACATTTTCAGGTAGCAACTATGACAGGCATTCACAATATCTTCTGCAGTAGAAAAACAAATGTTCACAAGGAACAGAGGTTACTGGAGTTAAGATACACATTTTGGCCAGTGGAGAAAGGTACTTTGTAAAATTGTCTCTCCACCATTTAAATGAACAGCACATGAGTGCAATAGGGGACTCTTTTCTGTACATATTAATTTCTTGCTCTATCTCAATCATGGGCAGTGCTACTCATTCAGTAAAATAATCTCCAAGCAGACCTTCCAGAGCCAACTTTTTGGGTTGTGGTTGTTCTAGCCAAGAACCATGTTGTTCTGCTGCCCTTTTTCCTGTTCCCTCTGTTTTCTGGATCTACAAGTAGCAGAGATTACAAGCTTTATATTTTAAAAAAATGACTAGTTACAATTCAAGTTGTAATATCTACAGGTAAACTTTGTTTAGTAAGGTAAAGTCCAACATTTAATGTGTAAATACTATCAGTTTCATTATGTGCCGTATCACTAGTCTGCTTTCTATCTCAGATGCTTCTCTGAGTATTACTACTAGTACTTTACATAACATACTTTTTACTGCGGAGTACAAACACTCACTTACAGAGTAAATAAATATCTGGCTGCACTATAACTGCTTTGCTTTCTCCTTCAGCCTGCTGGACACAGTATCTCTCTGGCTGGGTTCCAGATGTGGCAGAGTTCTAAATCTTGCATCCATCGTAGCACACTCCAAAAGAAAATCATAGTCTGCACTGTATCTGGCCATGAGGTCTTTCAGAATTGCACTCTTTACGCTGGTCACTGTAGTCGAGACCTTCTCATGATCATGTTATAACTTTGGTTCTCCCTGGAGGTCCAGCTCCCTGTAGTGACCGAGATGCTTTTTGAATCTTTTAGGGATTCCTTCACACTCATCTTAGCCATGTTGTACATGGCCGGCAATACAGTGCCAACAAAAGTGCACGAGTGAGGGAATGCTGTACTTCGGCTCTAGCAAGTTCACAAGCAGCTGAAACCCCTCATTCTCAACGATGGAAACATGACTCATGTCCTTTGCAATAAACAAAAAAACCACCAATACAAATAATAAAGTATCTATCTGTTATTTCTTTGGCCCTTGCACTCAGCTGTAGAAGAGGTGCTGCAATTTTGCCTTTAGGCAATTGCTTCTTTGTAGGCAGCGATTTGTATTTGTCACTCTGATGGCATTGTAGTACGCATTTCAGAATGTCAGGTGTTTGTTGTAATGCATGTCAAAACCCTCTTACAGTGACTGCAAATGGCCTTCATCTTATCAACAATTTACTTGCCGTTTTCTCATTTAACAGGAAATCCAAAATGGGGCCAGACAGTAGACTTAAAGACAACGGGGCATCCTCAATTTTTACTTCGTCTGTTTCCATCATTAAAGTTACTCTATGCCAGGGGTAGTCAATTATGATTTAAGGAGGTCTGGATAGAGAACATTTCCTCACGTACAGGTCCGCAGCATCATCATGTAATGTAAAAAGTAGAATACAACTAAAAAAATGTATAAATTTTGAAGTAGCATTGCCATTGTATCAAAATCTGCAACGTGTGAAGTCAATGACTCAAATCAAACGAAGAAAGTTCAATGTCATTTCAACAATATTTATTTTCAGTGCAACTCTGGAGGGCTATATACAATAAAATAAGAAAAAATAAATAACAGTAAAAGTAAGTAAAAGCAAGGTAACTGACATTCAACCGAGAATTATAAATAAGTACTTTCATAGTAATAATAATAATAACCCTTAACGTTTCAACAAAAAAAGACTCAGCCTCATAAAAATATATGAGTTTTTAATATGTCTACAACTGAACAGGCATAACCAGTTTCACAGTAAATCTGAACATTTTTAAATAACTGAACGTATTTTCCCCTCATATCTCACTGCCTACTTTCTCTTGTTCAGTGAGAGGAATGAGCTCTTGCTTTGTGTGCCAGGATTTTAAATCTGGGCTGCAATGGAGGCAGTGCCATCCTCATGCATGTGTGAAGATTGCCATCACTCAATGTTTTTTTTGTGACGTCCCAAAATCCACGCATCTCTCGAGGTAAGACTCGTTAGCGAGTTGTTGGCCAGTAAATGAATGTGTTAAAATCCTCGTTGACCGATCGTTAGTTGGCATTAAGATTGCTTATTTTCTGTAGCCTGACTGGCAAATTTAGTGGGTAACTTTTCTCAAATGTAATTTTGTGCTTAGTTTCATAGTGGTGTTTCACATTCCCGCTTTTAACTACTGCCACCATCTCAGAGCAGATGAGACACAGCGGTTTCAATCTTCCTATGGGAAGTATGAAAATAAAGCCCTTGGTCCATTCCGGATTAAAAGCCCGGTTTTCAGTGTTAAGCTTCCGCCATTTAGCAAAAGCCATGGCACATTGACTATTTTGTCGCTTTTCTCTCTCTTGTCTTCTCACTCCTGTATATGTTTCTCTACCTGTCACTGCCGCTGCCACAAAACTACCAGATGTTTTCACTCAGAATGCTGGTTTTCTGCTCCTCTATTCAGTGAAGGCTCGCCCTACTCTGCCTGTGATTGGCTGAAATTCTTGCCTTCACTTTAACCAATATCAGTCTTCATGCCTAAACCCAACCAACTCGAACCCACGAAGGCAACAAGTACTGGCCAATCAGAGACACGTAGGAGGTCCCTTTTACTGAGTAGCGGTGTAGAAAAAATGGCAGAAAAGAGTCACCGGTAAAAATGTAATCTCCGCCAAAACTCAATGATATGTCTGTTCTGGGTCTGAGTCCAGACAGAACAGAGTCTGGGTCCAGACCAAGACCACGGTCCGCCTATTAGTGACCTGTGCTCTACGCTTAGTTACACAATCTCAAACTAAGGCCTGGGCTGTTAATGCATGTATGATGCTTACTGTGCCCCCAGTTATTTATATAATAATAAAAAAAAATTAAAAAAAGAAAAAAAAAAAGCATTTCAGTTGTTAAAAAAGAGCATTTAAGAAAAAGAGAAAACACACAACTTTTTGTTAGCACTTAGTAAAACAGACTCCACAACATTAAGATCAACATCTAGATATGCACAATGCATTTCGTCATATTTTTGACTAGTGAAATTGTGGCACAAAATACTGTTACATTCCTATTACAAAAAAAAAAGACTTTATCTACATGTCATCTGCCCTAAACAGTGATTTAAATATTTTCCTGCCTATTAGAAACAACTTAAATGAGGATCAGACAATTATATTTGGCTATCCTTTAACAATAAATGTAATTAGTGATCTTACTGATAAAGCATTTAGATATTTTATGCTATTACTTTGATTAATGACAATGTTTCACCAATAATTAGCCAGAGCTTAAATCCTGTTGAGAAAGCCAAAGAGGCTGCTACATTTCACTGAAGTGCAAGTTATTACTTGCAAATACAGGCAGAATAACATGAAACATGATAACATTGAATGGCCTGATGTTCCTTCTCTGCTCATAAGCTATATTAGTTGTATTAGCTACTGTATGTACCACATCTATATCTCACTACTTATTCAACACTGAATATCCTTTTTCATAATGTGTCATTTTAAATGTTACCCTATCAGCATAAGCCTAGTCACTTTAATTTACTTTAATAATTCTGTCACTTTAGTATATGCCACTTTAATAATATGTGCTACCTATCAGTAGTAGTATTTGCACAATTCCTATTGCACTGGCATTACTGTATGCACCTAGTGGTGTGCGATATTGGCAAAAAATATTCTCAATATTTTACAAATGTGTTTGTAAACGTCTTATTGATCTAGCTTGGTCTTAATAGGATAAACTGTAGCTTACTAATGAGATTTATGGAAAAAGAAGTTAATGAAAACAAGTCTTATTTACTTACTTAAAACTGAAGCAAAATAAAAAACAAAAACATTAAAATCACTAGTCGAAGTATTACTGAGATCAAACAATTAAGTGCAAGTATGAGCAAACCATTTCAAAGTGGTCTCCAAGGTTTACAAAACAAAACTGCATTAAGACCAACAAAATTTATGAGACCATGTTAAACAGACACCTGTATATAAGATATGTATCCAAAGGAAAAAAGATATTATTCATAATTCAACTACACAGCATGAACATTACAGTCTGGATAAACAAACTCCTCTACCGTACGGTGAATTGTGCAGCATACAATAGGGAACAACAATCTAACATACTGTACTATAGTGCAAAAATGCAAATTTTCTGTCAAATAGTGCACAGGGCAAAAACTATAGAATTTCTAAACAAGTTGTAATAAACTGCCCAAACATACAAAAAAAACTTAAACCTATAACATTTTCAAATAAATTACTAACTTCAAGTCCTGTCCAATATCGCACAAATAGATCAGAAAAAACAAACATTTGTAAAATTCTACTGAGGAAAATTCAAGTTCTGTAATAGAAACACCAGTCTGTCCACAGCATCTGGCATCAGAGCAGCACAGTTACATGTTAGGTCAGGTTTATACTTCACGCGATGCATGCTCCGGTGGACGCTCCTGCTACACTAGCATTTTACTGTTTATACTTGCGCGTGTACTTTACGTAAATCTGTAAGAATCCACCAGGTGGCAGGCAAGATATTATCACAGTAGGTCTGACTTTGCTGTGTTTTGCCTGGAACACCCATTAAATTCCGATGACACCGCACCACAATAATCGCTGAAAGGGATATTTAAAGATTAAATCCATCAATCCAGGGATGTACCCATTCCAGTTACCATTAGGAATGAGGCAGAAACAATCCCTGGACAAGGCATCAGCTCATTGCAAGGTGAATACAAGCGCTCACATATATATACTTGCGTCATTTTAGTGTCACCAAATCTGCACATCTTTGGAAGGAAACAGGAGCACACTGTAGAAATCCACCAGAAAAATACGTAAACTCCATGCAGAGAATACCAGTGACGTGACTCCCTGCGAGACAGCAGTGCTACTGCTCTGCCACCGTGTCACCTCCATGTGCGTAATTAATAGTATTTATTATTTAAAAGAAATTAACAATTTATCTGTAAAATGGAACATACATAGTTTAATGCATTTCATCATGAAACTTATATTAAGTATAAATCTAAGGATGCTAAATGTGCAGAGAGTTGGAATATTGTGTATTTAATGTGTTCTGTGTGGTGATCTACTGCTGGTTGCCCCTGCTGTCAGGTCAGGAGGAAGCCCCAGAAGCCTGTAGCGATTAACAACTGGGATGACATCCCACTTTAACCCCATTTATATCTTTTCACCATGTTCCTAATTTTTTTTCTCTATGGCTCAAATACAGCACTGTACATTATGTTGCTGTTGTGAAGTTGTAAAAAGAAAAAGGGAAAAAAAAAAAAAAACGCCACAAAAGATGGTATGTGAGACTTTTAAAATGCACTGTGTCATTATGATGGGGAATATGCAACGCTTGAATATAAAAGCACCACGAATGTATTTGTATGTCTGCATTTTGCTTCACCACATTGAAGCATTTCAAACATCGAAGCATGCACATCAATCCTGTAGGATCCTCAAAGCGGCTTTCTGTCACATGTTCATAGTAAACGGGGACTCTGACATCACATTCCAACTTTTATCACACTGCGCCCCCAACTTTCTCCTGGTACTGCAACAACCGCGTCATGTTAATTTCTGAGGATGTGCTCAGAGGACACGTCAAATGAACGCTGGGAACGCATGGCAGCCATGACACGTGCATGTACGCTTTCTGAGCATGAAGTATAAATGAGCCCTTACAACCTTTCCTGCTCAGAAGGACTGTTTGAGGCAGGAATCACAGGTCATTGTTTGTAAGTTTCTCCAAATTAGGGAAATGTACTTCTTGCGTTTTCCACCACTCAAGTGGATTTATATCACTGACCACCTCAGGTATCAAGTAGTTCTTGATCTCTTTTCAATGGCAGTGTGCAGAGACTCACCTTCTCTGAATTTCTGCTTTTTATATATATATATATATATATATATATATATATACACACACATATACACACAGTATATATATATATACACACAGTATATATATATATATATATATATATATATATATATATATATATATATATATATATATATAGCTGCCTTAAGACTTTTTTTTTTTTCTCCCTCCCTTGTGTCATCACCTGTTCTAACTTCTGTAGCCACAGGGTGGGCTGAAGCAGTTGATGGGCCTCAGGTAGGGCTGTCTTCCTCTGTCACCATAGTGATGAGTTTGGTCACCATAGCGATGAGTTCTGTCATAGCTGCTGTTGTAATGGCTTCAATCTTGTCATTATTGTAGCGGTGTTTGTTCAAATGAACTGTTAATGTATTGCTACATCATTACAGTTCATGGGCAACCAGGTTAACACAAGTGTTAAACAGAAGAAAGCAAAAGGAAATCCATTCTAAAATGTATAACATCATAATGTTTTGGAGCTTACGTAGCATTTTTAAAAATCAATCATTTCGGGAGGAAAACAAAGAAGTGCTTTTGCAGATTGAGTAAATCTCCTTCCAGAGGAAAACAGCATGGGATGGGCGACAAACTCCAAACCTCCCACATCTTACTATGCAAACCAAGATAACATTACATAGGCGGGTGTCAAATCCTGTCCCTGATCGTGATTGTACACATCCCTGTGAGCTCTGCACCTTGCACAATTGAGCTCCATTTCTACCCCATCACGAGACTTACAGTGAGGACCTTCTCCAACTAAGCCCTCTCTTTGCGCACACACACTAGTCTATCCTGTTAGGTTACATGAGACAGTAAATGTGTGACCCCTCGAGGTGTGTTTTTGATTGTTTTCTGCAAAGTGAGTGGCCTACTCAATAATTTCAACTCACACATCGTAAAAACAATATTATAGGTGATATATATCGCACACTCTATATTCACCATCTACATTACCTGTACAGGACAGTAAGATTTCAACACCAGTGTACTATGATTGCATTAGGCAACCTGCACTTAATATTATTTGTATAGTGTGAACTTAAATGTATCTAACTAGGTATAATTCTTGCTGACTGGTACATAAAAATTGGGGTCAATAAAGTACCTATTTGAAAATTGAATTAAGCTTTCCCACGTTTTTAAAGTGCTGCTCTGTAAAATGTGTACTACATAATAAATAATTGAAGAGTTGTGTCTTTATCAACCACCTCAAAACTCAAAACAAAGAGTTTTGAAAAGGCCAAATATTTAACATAATAGATACAAAATTAAAAAGTGTAGGTTTTGCTTGATATTACAAAAGCTTTGAGCTCTGGCGTTTGCAAGACGACAATCTTTCTAGGCAGATTCAGTTCCCTGTTAATCATATTAGCCTGACTTTTAATGCTGTCTTTCATTTTTAAGGAGAGTGAAATTTTCACAAATGCTCCGAAATTTTGCAGACACTTCTTTTGTGGCTTTGAATCATTTCATTTGTTCATTATTATGCCTTGCAATGATGTGCTCTGACAAATGTGCAAAAGAAAACTTTGTTGACCTATTGCCTGTTCGAAGATGATACATATATGAAACACTAATGAAGAATTTCTACATGCACTGCTCTTTTAATGCAAAACTTTTGAGTGAATTGCCAAAAGAAAAAAAAAAAAAATCAAGAATATGCAGGAATACTGCCCTGATGCAACTTTGCATTCAGTGCTGCCCAATAATCAATCATTTTAAAGTGTAAAGATGTGTTGTCTTGATGAACAACTACAATAGACTGCATATTGCTACTATGCTGGATTTTAAATAGTAGCGCACAGCAAGCACTTTAAGCACTCCTAGGATATATGTCCCTTCCTCTGACCAGCACAACAAACAAAAGAATATCTTCTGATGCCATCTAGATCAGAAATCAGAACAAGAATTTGTATAAACTAGATTATTGATTTGGATTTAACGGCATCACTTAAAACAAGCAACTTAAAACAATTTCATAGTGGATCATCTCATTACTGGTAGGCTTGTATTCTATACAGAGTGGTGACGGAAGTGGTATTAGGCAGGTGTATTGGACATACTTTCAGCTCAATGACAAAAAAATAAACAAAAAAAAAAATCTGTGGACCATATTACTGCTGTAGTAAATCAATATAATGAACAATTGTTCCAAATAAAGTAATTTCTGCTTTTGAAGTCAACACTGATTCTTTTGGTTATTTGTATATAGAATTTACGTATGTTCTACCAATGTATTTTATATTGTATTTCTAGATGGAAATTAATGGTCTTTGGAAACAGAAAAATGTTTCTACTGGTTGAACATTCAATTGAACACCCTCATGAAAATTGCCTACATGTTCTGGGGGTTTCATCCAGTAAAACTGAGTGCTTCAGCTGTGTAGCAGAGCAGGCTTTTGGGACCATGTGAAATGAACTCCTTCATAATCGAGCTTGTAAGGACACATACACTTGGAAACCAAACAAACGTTAAATCAGTGCTTTTTTATGTGACAAGAGGAAGTTACTCTGTTCTTAGAAATTTAAAAATAAAGGTTTTAGACCACACCATCTTAATGGAAGGCTCTTGAAATCCTGCACCAAGAAGCCCAGTGCCATTTTCTACTTTATTTTTAGACATTAAAACAGAAGAATACTCCAAATAAATGTAATCAGGCTACAGTAATTCCAGTACCTAAAAACAAAAACCCTAAAACACCAAATTACTTCAGAGCTGTGGCTCTGTTATCACTGATTATAAAATCATTTGAAGCACTTCTAAAGAGGAAGCTAACAGAGAAAAAACTTATTAGATCTTTCAGCTTGCCTACTGGTCTAACAGACAAACAGAGGATGCCACTGTCAATTCGCTTCATCTGTTACATAACCAATTAAAGCACATTAAGACACACACGGATCCTGTTTATAAGCATCTCATCCACTTTTTACACCATCCAGCCCCACCTTCTTGCAGACAGACATAAAAAGGGATTCATTTGGAAATTCAATGGTTGTCCGTCTGATAAGCTGTCCTCATCTACAGGGTCTCCTCAGGGCTATGTTCTTTCACCCCTTTGCACATCCTCTATACTAGTAGTGGACGCAGTAAATTTAAAATCTGGTTCTTCTTAAAAAGTTTGTGGATGACTGGGTAATTGCAAGCCTAATCAATATGAATGAAACTAGTGCTAGTCCAATGGTAGATTCTGTTAACTGGTGTTATGAGTCTCTCCCCCACATAACTGTTACAAATACTAAGGAACTGATAATAACTGATTCCAGAAGAAACACCATTCACAGACAAGAAACAATCATCAATGACCAAGCAGAGGAAATTGTTGACAGTTATAAATATGTGTGGATAATAATAGACACTAAACTGACTTCAGGAAAATACAGAATCCATCTGTGAAAAGTGACAGCAGCACCTCTGCTGCTAACAGAAGTCTTATGTCACTCTTTTATCTGATATTGACTGTGTCTTTACCTATGGTCTGCTGGCCTGGTTTAGAAATCTTAATGCCAGCAATAAAAATAAAAAGTCAAATTGCAATATGGAGCAAAAAAATAAGGTCTCCATAGTCCAATCTCACAGATCTACTTACCATTTAAGTATTACAGAAAGCAGAATGTATTTTGTCAGACAGATCTCATCCACTGCATTCTCAATTTCAGTTGTTGCCATCAGGTCACAGGTTCAAGGATAAAAAGCAATCAGTTCAAATACTCTGTCATTCCAACTGCTATTAATCTTCTAAGTTTAATTTTAATAAGCATCCACAGACATAAATCACAGGATGAACAGCTAACATTAGAATCAAACATCAGTCAAGTTTAAATGTTAAGTTTATTTTAATGTCTAGTATGTCTAAACTAATGTTTTCCCCACAAGTTTTATGCTCACTGATATATTTTATTTGTCCTAAGTTTGTTTGAAGGCTGTGCTCTTTGTTGCTGTGTGTTATGTTATGGTCTCTTTGTAAAATCTGACGACAAACCAAATTTCCCTCTTGGGACAAGTGAAATTGAAGTGATGTAACTAAAAAAAAAAAAATTAAAGCAAGCATATATTTACTTCAAGCGATGTAACAAGTATGAAATTTATATTAGAATTGAATATACTGCTCCAAGTTTTTAATAGTACTCTAAGTTGCATGCTGCTTATATTCTTGTATGCAACAGTTGGCTATTTGTTTATATTTCCCACCCAAAGTCTGCGTTTTTCCCTTCTTCCTAAAGATGAACATGCTA
>NC_053159.1:123110568-123145568 GCF_016835505.1 Polypterus senegalus | reverse complement strand
GTTTCTTGAACATGACAATGAGTTCACTGTACTAAAATGGCCCCCACAGTCACCAGATCTCAACCCAATAGAGCATCTTTGGGATGTGGTGGAACGGGATCTTTGTGCCCTGGATGTGCATCCCACAAATCTCTATCAACTGCAAGATGCTATCCTATCAATATGGGCCAACATGTCTAAAGATATATATATACATATATATACTGTATATATACACACATACATACATACATATATATATATACATATATATATATATACATATATATATATATACACATATATATATATACACATATATATATACATACAAACATATATATATATATATATACAAACATATATATATATACATACAAACATATATATATACATACAAACATATATATATATATACATATATATATACATACATATATATATATATATACATACATACATATACACACACACAGCGCTCAAAAGAATTAAAGGAACACTTTTTAATCAGAGTATAGCATAAAGTCAATGAAACTTATGGGATATTAATCTGGTCAGTTAAGTAGCAGAGGGGGTTGTTAATCAGTTCCAGCTGCTGTAGTGTTAATGAAATTAACAACAGATGCACTAGAGGGGCAACAATGAGATGACCCCCAAAACAGGAATGGTTTAACAGGTGGAGGCCACTGACATTTTTCCCTCCTCATCTTTTCTGACTGTTTCTTCACTAGTTTTGCATTTGGCTACAGTCAGTGTCACTACTGGTAGCATGAGACGATACCTGGACCCTACAGAGGTTGCACAGGTAGTCCAACTTCTCCAGGATGGCACATCAATACGTGCACAGTCTCAAGGGCATGGAGGAGATTCTAGGAGACAAGCAGTTACTCTAGGAGAGCTGGAGAGGGCCATAGAAGGTCCATAACCCATCAGCAGGACCAGTATCTGCTCCTTTGGGCAAGGAGGAACAGGATGAGCACTGCCAGAGCCCTACAAAATGACCTCCAGCAGGCCACTGGTGTGAATGTCTCTGACCAAACAACCAGAAAGACTTCATGAGGGTGACCCAAGGGCCACATGTCCTCTAATGGGCCCTGAGCAGCATGCAGCTCGATTGGCATTCGCCATAGAATACCAGAATTGGCAGATGCACCACTGGTGCCCTGTGCTTTTTACAGATGAGAGCAGGTTCACCCTGAGCACATGACAGAAGTGAAAGGGTCTGGAGAAGCCATGGAGAACATTATGCTGCCTGTAACATTATTCAGCATGAGCAGTTTGGTGGTGGGTTAATGATTGTCTGGGGAGGCATATCCATGGAGGGTCACACAGACCGCTACAGGCTGGACAAAGGCACCTTGGCTGCCATTAGGTATCAGGATGAAATCCTTGGACCCATTGTCAGACCCTATGCTGGTACAGTGGCTCCTGGTCCACGACAATTCCTGGCCTCATGTGGTGAGAGTATGCAGGCAGTTCCTGGTGGATGAAGGAATTGATACCATTGACTGGCCACCACACTTTCCTGACCTAAATCCAATAGAACACTTCTGGGACATTATGTTTTGGTCCATCCAGTGCCACCAGGTTGCACCTCAGACTGTCCAGGAGCTCAGTGATGCCCTGGTCCAGATCTGGGAGGAGATCCCCCACAACACCATCTGTCATCTCATTAGAAGCATGCACCGATTGTTGCCGGCGGGAGGTATGTGAACTAGCTCACGCTCACCTCTTAGGCGCCCACCTCGGGGCCGAGAAAAGATTGGAAAGAATCAAGCTCCGCTTTTACTGGCCCGGGATCAACGAGGAGGTCCGGCGCTTCTGTTAATCCTGTCTGGAATGTCAGATTCGCCAGATTCCTAGGAGGGACCGCGCTCCTCTCGTCCCAATACCCCTGATAGACATCCCGTTTGACCGAATAGGGGTGGACTTAGTAGGACCCCTGGAACCCTCGAACCATGGCCACAAGTACATATTGGTCATGGTGGATTATGCAACCCGATACCCAGAGGCGGTTCCCCTGCGCTCCGATAACACCAAGAATATCGCATGGGAATTAGTCAACCTATTTTCAAGAGTGGGTATCCCCAAAGAAGTCCTCACGGACCAGGGTACTCCCTTCACCTCGGATACGTTCAGGGAGGTTGCCAAATTACTGAGAATAAAGCACCTGAAGACGTCTGTCTACCACCCCCAAACAGATGGGCTGGTAGAACGTTTTAACCAGACGCTTAAACAGATGCTCCGCAAGGTAGTCAGCGCCGATGGCAGGAATTAGGACCAGCTCCTACCACTTGTGCTTTTTGCCTACCGGGAGGTGCCCCAGGCCTCTACGGGCTTCTCCCCTTTTGAATTATTGTACGGCTGACAACCCCGGGGACTTTTAGACATACTAAAAGAGGGCTGGGAGGCTGAGGCCCTTCCCTCCTCCAATATATTGGAGTATGTGGCGCAACTGCGCGACAGGCTCGCTAAAATCAGGCCGCTCCTAAAGGACCACGTGACTCGTGCACAGGCAGCGCAGGCCCGGTGTTACAACTGCAACTCCGTCCTCCGGGAGTACCACCCGGGGGATCGGGTGATGGTGCTCGTTCCTACCTCCCACTCCAAGTTATTAGCTCATTGGCAGGGGCCATACGAGGTTAAGGAAAGAAAGGGGCTCGTCGACTATTTAGTTAAGCAACCTAATCGTCGACCGAGCGAGAGGATCTTCCATGTCAATTTGTTAAAACCCTGGAAGGACAGGGACGAGCCTCCCGACACCCGAAGATCCCTCTCCCTTTTCGCTAGCACGTCTGCCCTTAACCTCGGTGACGAGCTGACACCCCTACAGCGGCGAGAGATAACCTAGGCTATCCACACCATCCGCGAAGTAGTGAGCGAGTCACCGGGCGGACCTCGCTGATTGCACACGATATGGTCACGGACCCCGGAGTGATCGTCCGGGAGAGGCCCTATAGACGCCCGGAGGCAAAACATGCCGAAGTGGAACTGGAAGTGCAACGAATGTTGGATATGGACATTATCGAGGAAAGCCATAGCCCTTGGTCCAGCCAAATCGTCCTCGTTTCCAAGCCGGATAGCGCCTGGAGGTTCTGCAATGACTTTAGACGTCTAAACCAGGCCTCCAAGTTCGACGCCTACCCGATGCCCCGCATTGACGACCTGCTCGAGCAGCTGGGTGCGGCTCGGTACTTGACTACTCTTGATATGACGAAAGGGTATTGGCAAATTCCCTTAACGGCATCTGCAAAAGAAAAGACGGCCTTTAGCACCCCTATTGGACATTGGCAATACAAGGTCCTCCCATTTGGGCTGCACGGGGCCCCAGCGACCTTTCAGCGTCTGGTGGATAGAGTGCTGAAGCCCCACCAGTCCTATAGTGCCGCCTACCTGGATGACGTCGTCATCTATTCCGGCACCTGGGAGGAGCATCTATTGCAGGTCTCTGCTGTCCTCGCGACCCTGGCTAAAGCCGGCCTCCACAATAACCCCCGTAAGTGTTTTTTTGGCTTAAAGGAGGACAAGTATTTAGGCTACCTTGTGGGACGAGGACAGGTGAGACCCCAATGTTTCAAAGTCAAAGACATCCTGGAATGGCCCCGTCCGAATACCAAGAGACAGGTGCAGGCTTTCTTGGGGCTGGCGGGGTACTACCGCCGGTTCGTACCCCGTTTCTCCGAAAGGGCAGCACCCTTGACTAATCTTACAAAGAAGGGCGCTCCCCTGCATGTGGTATGGAACGACAAGGCGGAACACGCATTCAATGACCTGAAAAAAGCCCTAACGTCGGCACCTGTATTAAGGATCCCTGATTTTGGGCGGCCTTTTATCCTCCAGACCGACGCTTCGGACACAGGCCTGGGCGCCGTGTTGAGCCAAAGCGTCGATGGTGTTGAACACCCTGTGATGTACCTAAGCCGGAAACTGCTGGACCGAGAGGCCAGGTACGCGGCAGTGGAGAGGGAAGCCCTGGCCATTAAGTGGGCCGTGACTTATCTCCGGTACTACCTGTTGGGTCGCGAATTGACTCTAGTGACTGATCACGCTGCGCTTCAGTGGATGTCCCTCCACAAAGAGTCGAATCCGCGGGTCACCAGGTGGTTTCTGGACTTACAGCCCTATAAGTTCGCGGTCACTTATCGATGCGGCGGCCTTCACCCCAATGCTGATGCCCTATCTCGCATCCACGACCTCTCGGTTAGGTCCGCCCGACCTGACGGTCTTGGGCTAAGGGGGGGTCGTGTCACACATGCGCAAGTAGGAGGCCGTGGATGGATCTTAAACCGCTTCGAAAGACGTTCGCCCGGCGGGGAGTGGCGGGGTACTAACCTTTCTCCTTTGTCTTCCAGAAAAAGAGACACTCCGCCATCATAGCCTGCCCGCAGTACGTCCACTTTCACCCTTCCTCCGCCATCTTTCCTGACGTCAGCAGTCCCATCCTCCCTCACGGTTCCTTCCCAGCATTCCTCCACTTCCGGCCCCGCCTCTATAAAATGGCCGCCGACGCCTCTGAAAGGCATCGTGCATATGAACTGTTTTGTTTATATTTTGACCTGTTCTTTTTGAAAATTTGTGGAATTGTCTGCAATATACGGGGCCGGAAAACCCCAACCCTTTATACTGTCTGTTTCTCTTTTTTACAATCTATATATATATATATAATATTCTTTGCACTTCATATTATCCTGAAATACCTGAATAACAGAAACTACAATGCTAGAGTCCTGTTTTTAGACAACAGCTCAAAAATGAACACTTGTTGCATTAGATGATTAATAAACTTCTAGACCTGGGATTTAGTGCCACCATCTGTAATTGAATATAGGAATACCTAGCCACCGGAATCTAGCATGTGTTCATTAGCAGCATCTCTACCTTAACATTGATACTTGGCACAGGTACCACACACAGTGGTAAGCCAAGTCCCCTTTTGCATTACTTGTTCACTTCTAAATATATGGCCAAACACAGCCCAAACTTCATAATTAAACCTGTAGATGATACAACCATTATAATTCAATTCACCATTAATGATGAGAATGCTTACACAGTAGACATCTATTTCTGACACAATGGTGGCATGGCGACCATTTCATCCTTAATGTAAACAAAAACAAATAACCTGGTCACAGATGTCAAGAAACAGAAAGTACACCAAACATTGACCCAAGGGACACAAAGTGGATGGTGAAGCCAGTACAGAATAATACTGACTCACTTCTACTCATATACAATACAATTTATTTTTGTATAGCCCAAAATCACACAAGAAGTGCCACAATGGGCTTTAACAGGCCCTATATATAACCCACACTACCACAGAGAAGCAAACAGAATATCTAAAGACCTCCACAGTCACATTTCTCCGATCCCCATTCCAGCAAATGGTACAGGATCATTGACACTCACACCACCAGACTGAGGAACTGTATTTACCCACAGGTCAGAAGTCTACTTAACAGCCATTCATACAGAGAATTTTATGAGTTATTTTTGTATATGTTGTCTGATGTTGCAATTTTGCATTTAATAAATGTGGTGGTATTATGTGTTGTTGGTAATCTACTACTTTCACTAGTCTTTGGGGGATATGCAAGAAATAATTTCTTTGTACTATAAATGCACATGTGAAAATGAATTTAAATATAAACTTTAACAATGGATATCAGCTCTCCTTCCCATATATCATCTTAAAAAGAGAATTAGTAAGTTAACACCCAAGTAGTAAAAGTGATAAAGTCTGCTTGATGTTGTATCAAAGGCAGAGAAATGCACACAGAAAAACTGAAACAAGACTATCTGGAATTCCTGGAATGTATGAAAAACACATAAAGAGAAGTATGTTGGGTAAAATCAAAAATTGCAAAACTATCTTTAAATCCTTTATTTAAGGAAATTACAAGCTGAAGTAGGATGTAAAGCAATCTCTCTCTCAGTGGCAGCCAACAAAACCACCAAAATATGGGAACTAAGAGACTTCATAATGAGAAATAGAAGCAATTACATACTAGTATGATGTTTCACCCCAACTTTAATTTATAAATCCAACCATCCATCACAAGAATCAATTCAATGACATAGACGTTGCAGCCAATCCTGGCAGTGTCAGGCACAAAGCTGAACAGGACATCTGCTGGGCATTCTCACACTTGCTTAAAACATACCAGTTTACAGCCATGAATTAACTTAACCTACACCCAAAGAAAATCCAGACAGGCATGAGGAGAATGCGCAGACTCCACACAGTGACTGATATAGGATTTGAGCTCCTGTGTCTGGAGCAGGAAGGGTGCAAAGCTAACTACTGTGCCAAAATGTTGCAGAATTCATTACTAGTATCCAGCAATATATACTTGCTTTTAAAACAAAAACTGGCTTATACTCTAATTATGAATATTAAAATGATCAAACTAAATGTTAATTTAAGAGATTATAAGCATATATTTTAGTTGCTATGTAGAAGGAGCTATGCAGTTAAATAAAATTAGCAACTGACTACGGAAGTCTTTACCAAATTTTCTAAGTGCTTATTTGATAGTTAAAATGAAAATCAATACACCTTTTCTTTTTTAGACAGGGTATATATCTCAATGCATCAACCAATCTCTTCTTTTACTGTACACTGCAATCTAATGACTGAATTACTTGGATTAATTATTTTATATCAGCAGTAAAAGAATTCAAAATAAAAAAGAAAGATATATGTATGCGTGCCCTTTTAGAGATAAAAATGCTTTGGTTTTAAATTTTGCAAGGAAAAATTGATGTATGCATCAATTGATTCCCAGTATCAAGGAAGCCTGTAAATAAATTTTGTAATTGAAAAAAAAATTAACAATTATCATAAAATACTAAAGATAATTGTTGCCAAAGCAAATTATTTGAATTGCTTGCTTTACTATCTAAATTAAAGCTGAGCACATTAATTGGATAAATTAAAAGAATAAGGGAATGAGAAAGTAAAAGCATTTCAGAATAAAAAATGGACCTAATTCAACGGCAGTAGTCTCGAGAATTATATAATCAACTACAGGTAATTACCAGAAAAAGTACAATTGAAACAGACAGTTAAACATCAAAGATGTAATTTAAATAATGTTTTTTTACATGAATGTTGGGGTTTTCCCCCAAACCTACTAATTTTGACCCTGTGCTAGTTTTACACATTTAAACTACGAGGATGTTTCAAGATATCTGTGTCTCTGTAAATAAGCTTAGCCACATATACACATCACAAAACTTAAAGAACAAGAAAACTTAAGATCAGTTGTACATTTTTCCCCAAAGAAATATGCCAAAAAACAACCATATATGTTAACAGCCGATGCAAGTAACCATCTGATAATCAAAAACAAAGGAATACTTATAACAAATAGGAATGACAAAATATCTTTTGTAAGCTGCAGAATATACTGTTTTAATGCAATGAAATAATGTTGAATTCCATTATTGCAACACACAAAACTTCATTATTCTTAAAATAAGCAAAATAATTTTAGAGACGCTATACATATGACATAATTGGAAACCAATTACTGCAGAGACAGTTTTAAACACTTTTATATGCTTAAAATGCATGAATATGGCACTAAATGCACAAAAACACTGTTCCACTTTACCATGATCACAAAGCATTTTTTAGACCAGTGATGTTAATACATGCTCAAAAAACATAAAATGAAAAAAGTAAATTCACTTTAATTCTTTAAAATTCAAATAAAATTGTGGAAATCCCCAATACCAATTATTACTAACCCTTTAATATTTTTTCCCCATCTGAATATCCTAATATGGCTGTTGGTGGCACTACTGCCTTGACCAAGATGTTACTCCTTGCTATGGAAAAAAATGCGACAGTTGTGGAGAACTTTTAGCATCAATGAAGACAGACACAACACCAGAACATTACCTTATGCTCCAGGTATACATTCTAACATGTACTGTACAATATTTTATAACACTCATGACAAGGAGTACAGCCAGATGATCTAGGACAAAAAGACTAATTTCATAAGGAATGCTGGTAACTGGAGTTTTTGATTGCTGATGTCAATGGTCTTTGCTTATACCTGAAACTTGAAGATTCTTCTCAGTTTGTTTAATTTTAATTTATACAAACAGGGTCAACGTGTTTAACAACAATAATACAAATCCACATCATATTCATTAAAATGCATCTACTTGCATTGCTATTATTATCCTATAGTTTAAATTCACATGTTTTTACCATATATGTATGTATTTTGTCTGGGTATTTCAATCATCTTCCACTTTCTAAAAATGTGCAACAACTGACTAACACATTTAAAATGAAAATGAATTAGAGAATAAGTGAGTTAATGTGGGTGTTTGTCCAAAATAATATGCAAAACCTACTTGCTTCCTAAATACCAATTTGGAAGGCAGAACTGTTTGAGAGTTGAAAAGACCACTTTCATGCAAGCGAAAATATGTTTGAACCAAACACAGATTATATAAAAAAACACTGTAAACAAAACATATCATAAAGAATTCTATCATTATTTTCCTAAATAATTTAGATCTCATTAACCAAGCTGAATAATTTACAATAATAACGAAACTTGCAAGTAAATGTTTTTTAACAAAGGCAACAGGTTATAATTTAGGCAAGAGTGATTTGTATTATGGCATTGACCATTACACAAAAAATACTTGAAGTATGAAAAAACATCACATGCATTTGACCAAATCAGTCAAATAAACTACAACATTTGTAATTAGAGCGATGATGTATAGTAAGAAGAGGTTAGGGAAGGTGGAGCTGGAGATCAGTTTTTGAAAAGTGACAAAAGATAAAGAATAACAAAAGAACTAAACCAAAGATGACACGTTGCATTAGTCAACAACAATTTTTTCTGCAGCCTCGTGACTATAACTAGCTTTTCAACTTGGTAACAAATGAGGAGTACAAAAGACTTTTAAATATAAACAGGAGTTACAAAGATGTTCTTTGACATCAGGTTCGATGTCTGCTGTCTGTGACAGTAGCATCAGCGTAAAGTTTCAGGAGGTTCAAAACACCTCTCTGTGTTTGGGCCATGTATGAACTGAAACCTTTGAGTAAACAAGGCAACAAATTCGGCACAATCAATTAAGGTTATATTCAAGTATACATCTTTTACAATACTGCAGAACTTAACCACATTATGTTTTTAGGATGTTCAAATGATATTTATTCTATAGTATAATTGCAAAAGCTTCATTAAATACCTAATAACATGCATAAAACTGCAATGATAAAGCACTTCAATTCTGAAGAGACTGCTAAGTGGTTTGTACTACTGTCTCATAAGTCCTGTGTCTATGTTTGATCGAGATTTTCTCTTGTATTTCTGATTTTCTCTCACATTCCAAAGTCATACACATTGTCCTATTTGTGGATTAAAAATTAGTCCAACATGAGTGAATGTGGGGATGTGTATGCAAAGTGAATGTCTAATTTAGAGTTGGTTCCTGCCGTGCACCCAGTGCTGTTGGAATTTGATCAAATCCTCATGAACCCGAGTTAAATTAAGGAGGATTGATAACAGATATGGAAATATACAGTATGAGAATACCATTTGAAGCACCATGCTCGTCACTTATATATTTTATATCCGCTGCTGGATTCAATCCTCTTCTGATCACTATCTACATTGTAATCTGAATTTTAAATCACATATTGATCAGATCATTAGGACAGCATTTTTTCACTTAAGAAACATAAGTAAAGTTATACCGCTTATATCACTGAAAGATGCTGAGAAATTAGTTCATGCGTTTGTTTTCAGTCGACTAGATTACTGTAACGCACTCCTCTCAGGACTACCCAAAAAAGATATAAATCGTTTGCAACTAGTGCAGAATGCAGCTGCTAGAATCCTAACTAGGAAAAGAAAATCCGAACACATTTCTCCAGTTTTAATGTCACTACACTGGTTACCTGTGTCATTCAGAATTGACTTTAAAATTCTGCTTATGGTTTATAAAGCCTTAAATAATCTCGCCCCATCTTATATATCGGAATGTCTGACACCTTATATTCCAAATCGTAACCTCAGATCCTCAAATGAGTGTCTCCTTAGAATTCCAAGAACAAAACTTAAAAGAAGTGGTGAGGCGGCCTTCTGCTGTTATGCACCTAAAATCTGGAATAGCCTGCCAATAGGAATTTGCCAGGCTGATACAGTAGAGCACTTTAAAACACTGCTGAAAACACATTACTTTAACATGGCCTTTTTATAACTTCATTTTAATCTTAATTTAACTTAATCCTGATACTCTATATGTTCAATTTCCTCAAAATAACTATTCATGGTGGCTCTAAAATCGGTACTGACCCCTACTCTCTTTTCTGTTTCTTTTTCCGGTTTCTTTGTGGTGGTGGCCTGCGCCACCACCACCTACTCAAAGCTTCATGATGCTCCAACAATGATGGACGGATTAAAAGGCAGAAGTCTACGTGACCATCATCATCATCAAGCCCTTCCGTGAGAATCCTAAATCCAAAGAGGACTGTTTCATTTATGTTAGGTAGAATGCCCAGAGGGGACTGGGCGGTCTCATGGTCTGGAATCCCTACAGATTTTATTTTTTCTCCAGCCGTCTGGAGTTTTTCTGTTTTTTCTGTCCCCCCTGGCCATTGAACCTTACTCTTATTCGATGTTAATTAATGTTGATTTATTTTGTTTTATAATTGTGTCTTTCATTTTTCTATTCTTTAATATGTAAAGCACTTTGAGCTACTGTTTGTATGAAAATGTGCTATATAAATAAATGTTGTTGTTGTTGTTACATGGAGTTTTCATGGTTTACCCTTTCCAGCATCAGTTTTTTCCAGTTGTCTTTCAAATCTAAGTGATGAGCACAATAATACCGATTAAAGAGTTTAAATTGGCCTGGTATAAATGAGACTGAGAGGCTTGCATGTGCTTGAATTTATCCAGAGGTGGGCTGGAGCTGAATCCAGGTTTTGTTCCTACACTATGCTCAGTGTACACAGTACACAGATTAATTAGGTTCAGAGAATGAACATAATTTTAAATGCTTCATAAGGGAATGACCCAAACTAATCATGGATATTCTACTTATGACTTACTGGACATTCCTTATTTGATCTAAAAGTTATTATCTCTCTCTCTCTCTCTAATACAGCCATAAGTATCAAATAATTATATACGCCGTCACTTTTTGATCTGCATGGAAAAGTGTAACCAACAATGTGCTGTGAAGAGATAGTACTGACACTTTAGATCACCTACATTCGAATTTGATTCCCATCAGGAAGCTGTTCTGGTGCAGTTTGCAATTTCACATAATGTCGGTACACATTAGGGCTGAATGCCAAAGCTTCTGAATTACTTGACTTCCAATTCCTGACACTCGGGGGTATTTAGATATATTCAGTGTTTAAATATCTGAAAACCATTTCTTTGGATTACAGACGCAAGCTGGTTTTTAAATGTAAATCTCACATAAACGTTAGAATGCCTGCAAATACAAAAAGCAACCGAGTAGCATTACAGCAAATTGTATATATTGTTTACTTTACATTTTCAATTGACAATTTTTCTTATCATATCAGTTAATATGGAATTGATTAGTTATGCTTAGTATATGGTTTATTATAATTTTTATGATGTTACATTCTCTACCAAGTGCTACTATGAGGTTCAGAGGGGAATTTAATTGGATGGTTGGATGAATGGAACTTTATTTGTCCTTGGGGGGAAATTTGGGTATTTACATAATTAACAGGAAAATATATGTTAAGGATAATGGTTCCAACTTGATATCAAATTAATAGTAACTTACATGCCAAATTATAAATATGGCAGCATCTTGTATTTTCATTTCAAATGGGTTTCATATACAGTAAAACCTTGGATTGTGAGTAACTTGGTCTGCAAGTGTTTCACAAGATGAGCAAAAATTTTTATTAATTTTTAACTTGATAAATGAACGAGGTCTTGCAATACGAGTAGTACATATACGCTTTGCCTGCTGAGTGTAACATGATCACAACTGAGCTGATGGTGGTTCTCTCTCTCTTTTGCTGCGGGATTGTGGGTAGTCTACCATGCTCGGTCTCAGTCATTGTGCCTCACTCATGTATTCAACATCCATACGAGCATACACTATTTACTATGCATTGAGACAATGTGTGTGTGTGTGTGTGTGTGTGTGTGTGTGTGTATATATATACGTAAAGAATTTTTTTTTATTTTGTGTCCAAGTGTAGTGACTGTTTTTTAGTAACTGTAATGCAACAAAAAAATTTTGTAGAAAAGCACCACCCGAATAAGGCTGTAGCAGTGCGAGTGAATCTGTTTAACCACAACGTGATGTCACATTTCTGCAAAATCCTCAAAAGAAGGCAAAAACAACTGTCATTGGATTGGTTCCTTGTTAAAGTCGCAAAAAAAAGAAAAAGATTCCAGTGAACCAACAGATGATTCCGTTAGTTATAGTGAAAGTCGTCCTACACAATAACCCTCCTCCCTCCTCTCCTCTCTCTCGTCTCCCATACACCAGCCAAGATTCTTTTCAAAGGTAAAGTGAAGGTAAATTTGTTTTATGTATTTTTACTCTATATTTTGCATTAAATGTTCATTTTTGTATGAATATTTTTGGGTTGTGGAACAAATCATCCGAGTTTCCATTATTTCTTATGGGGAAATTCACTCTGATATACGAGTGCTTTGGATTACTAGCATGTTTCCAGAACGAATTATGCTCACAAACCAAGCCACCACTGTACATACAAAAAAAATGTTTTCAACAAAACTTGCGCACACAAAATCTTGTAAGAGGGAAATTTAACACCTTAACTGTGAGATAAACTAAACACAATTTAGAAGCACACTTTCTCTACTACTTCAACTTTCACTTTTTTAACTTCTTACATTTAACTCCCTTTAAAACATTATAATTTTCACATATTATGCTAGATACCCACAGCAGGGTAAATTTTACTTGAGTGACAATATTCACAATTAAAGCAAATTAAAAAGATGTGAACCCAAATACTCTTTCTGCCAGAAAAGACCTGCTTGATATAGCAATACAACAGCCTGAAAGTCATTACCCAAGATGGTATTTTTTGGTTATTCAAAAAGAATCAAAGATTTGACCAACCCAAGTCTAACTGTCTATCCAAATGGGTATTTTCCAGTCCCTGCAGTTAAATTTAACCCTTTCTGTCATGCATGCCCACCCACTGTGGTTTTCCATTGCACGGTTCACTTATAACTTTGTAATTAAATTACTCACCCAATGAGGGACACCATCTGCTCCACTATGTGCTTGCTAAATGTTATTATAACAAACAGCTTCTGCAGAAAAAAATTAGAAAAAGAATGAACAAAACATGTGAATTCAGATGTTAACTATCAATTAATGTTTAGTCTTGAGTATAGGTAGCTATTTACTGCAAAAACAATTCACTTAGAATGAGAGACAAAAACTGAAATCATTATCTACCTGGAAAACAAGTTGTGCACAATAACAGCATTTTAAACTGAGATGATACTTTTTTAAATTCTGCAAAAAAAGGTTTTCTTTTCATTTAGGAAAAAGTAAAATAAGACCTTACCAACAGCTTAAATCTGTGATGCATCACTTTCCCAGCAGACTTTAAGTAAACAACAAAAGATGAATTTGTATAGTCACAAACATAGTTTGTCTGGAATCTGATTACTCATGAGCTCATGGTGTCTGACTAATGTATTAGGAGTCAGTCACTAATCTAGAGCAATTACAGAGGCTTACAGTGACATATGCAATTAAGCAAAGTGTCTAAAAATATACCTCTTAGAGAAAAAGGGACCATTAAATATTACTTGTGAGTTTCATTCTATAAGGTATATTAGCAAGAATGTGTGTTTAACATGGATAGTGAAAGTACATTTCTAAATACTATTTACAATTACTTTAACATAAAATTAAATTGTATAGTTGCTTCTGTGTAAAGGTACAACAGACACCACTGGATTTCACACAAGTTATACCATGATTCAGTATTTGGCCAAAGTATCCATCTAAGTAGGCACATCTATGTCCCATCTTGGGTATCCATTTGTTTCTTATAGTCAAAAGACTTGTGGACACTAAATACCATTTCAGGCTTTGTGTTTGTTACCAACATTTTTGAAATTTGTAGCTGGCTTCCTTCCCCTTCTATTCATGGCTTGTATTGAGCTTTCCATCTAATTCAGGCAAGATACCTGCTTTATAACTGGTTTTGTCTGAATAAAATTTCTATTACCATGAATTGACAAAAGGTAAAAAAAAAAAAAAATTATCGACAGCCTGGTTCCAGGTATGTTTCCATCACAAGCAAGAATAACAAATGAGTTGTTCTATATACCTTGATTATATAACTTGCAAGCAAAAAATATCTGTACAAAACAGCAGGTAAAAAGTAAATCACTTTTTCCCTTATTTTTTTTTGTTTAAACTTATTTTTTTAGTTCTGTTTAACACTACATAAGATGCATGTTTCTGTCGGTACATGATTGCATTTTCTAGTTTTTATAACACTTGCTACTTCAATCTGCATACAAGCAAGCTCTCGACTTCCCGACAGTATTCAGAAGCCATTAAGAAGGCTAACAGAATGTTAGGATATATAGCACTATGTGTGGATTACAAGTCCAAGAAGGTTATGTTCAACCTTTATAATGCACTGGTGAGGCCTCATCTTGAGTACTGTGTGCGGTTTTGGTCTCCATGCTACAAAAAGGACATAGCAGCGCTAGAAAAGGTCCAGAGAAGAGCAACTAGGCTGATTCCAGGGCTACAGGGGATGAATTAAGAGAAAAGATTAAAAGAGCTGAGCCTTTTAAGCAAAACAAGATTAAGAGGTGACATGATTGAAGTGTTTAAAATTATGAAGGGAACTTATAATTATTTTAAAACGAGTTCATCAAGAACACAGGGACACGGTTGGAAACATTAGGAAGTATTTCATTACACAAAAAATGACAGACACTTGGAATAAGCTACCAAGTAGTGTGGTAGACAGCAAGACTTTAGAGACTTTTAAAATTCAACTTGATGTATTCATGGAAGAATTAAGTAGATAGGACTGGCAAGCTTTGTTGGGCTGAATGTCCTATACTCGTCTAGATTGTTCTAATTTTCAAATGATTTAATTACAGAAAACGAAAACAAACAAAATCTAAATAATTTTCCATATACAGAACAAAATACATTTGATTCATGATTGTTTATAAAAAAAAAAAAAAAAAACACAAAAAAAACCCCCACTATTTCTTTACTTTTCACCAAGTTACTAAAGGCTTCAGTGCATGTGTATGCATTAATGGTAATAAAATAGCCAGCTGTTTAAAGGTTTATATACACTGAGACCAAAATTAGCGTGCAAATGCACAAAATATAAATTGCACTTTCAAACAACTTTTTCAATAAAAAGTGATTTGGAAATACAAATAAAATATATATACAGTATATTGTAAAACAGATAAACTGAGTGAGTCTTTCATGCACACAGATTTGAAGTTTTACAGAGGAAAGGAAAAGGGTGTTGCACAGTTACTAATGCATCTCATGCAGTTCCTGCTTCCATCCTGAGAAGGGATGAGTCTGCACTAGGAGCGGACTAACAACACCTCTGTTTCACCTCCAACTCCTCCCCTCCTCCCATAACTACATAACAGAAATCAATATTAGGAAGTAAGCAACAGAGGATGACCAATCTCTCATCAAGATACACACAGTAAACCAAAGAGTGCTTTTTCTTCATTTTCTCTGATGAAATAATTGGCAAACTAAACAGGGGTATCTAGTATCTGGATTCCCGGACGCTTGTTATGTAATGTTTTACATGATTATTTTATGTCAATTGGATTAGTTGGCCAATAAAAATGTGGAGTCCTAAACATTCCTTTTAAAAATGTGAAGCAATACAGTAACATATGTGAATGCCTTCAAAGAAATAAACTAACAAAACAATCATATGCATATGGTCCAGCGCTTGATTAAGCAAATATAACTAATGACCACCAACATATTGTGTAGGCTGAACCAAAATGATTTACTGAACAGAAAAAGCTGTGTAGAGGGAATAAAAATGGCAACAGGTGCTCTGGATTTATAAGTCTATATCTGAAATTTTGGCTAACAGAAGGCATTCCGTCCATCAAAAGGAGGAAGAAGAAGAAGAAAGAAAAAAAAAAGCTATATGGATGAATGTTTTCAGGTAATTGCAAAGCATATTAGAGGTTCCCTGCCGGTACAGCACAGCGTTTCAAAAGACAGAGTTGGTGATTTAATAAAAAAAAATAATGGCCCCCATACTGCTGAGTAAAATCTGTAGCAAAAAGAGGAACAGGAAATCCTACGATGGAAATGGTGTGGCCCCTCAACAAACCCTGATATGAACACCATTGAGCCAGCCTGGGGTTACTGACAGAGACAGAATACTTTCAGAAATTACATATAAGTGTACCCATGGACATTGCTGCTGTTTAAGGCAAAAGATGGTGGCACCAAATACTGATCTTATTTATGTTTTTTTCCCTGTTTACTGCACTTTCTAAGAAGTTTCACATTAATAAAAACTATTGATTACATTATTTTTAAAGTATTCCCAATTTTACATTTTGTTCACAAATGCGTTAAGTCTGTTGCACATTATGTTGCATACATGTACATACACAGACACACAAACACTAAATCACCCAAGAAAAAAATTATCATAAAGCTAGTTTTCTGATAAGAGTTTTTTGTTCATGAAAATATTATACATTATTAGAATAAATACAAATAAAAACTGATGTAATAAAAGGTAACAGGAATTTCTTGCAAATTACCAAAAAAAATATTGATGTCTTGTCACGCTGCTAAATTACAAACACCAGAGTGCCTTGAGGAGAGATTCCATAATGGCTGAACTAACACACTTTAACAGACATAAAACCATAGTTTAACATCAATAAGGCAATAAGGCTGAAGCCAACAAGCCAGCAATACACCAAACCAGCTTTTCAATATGTCGTGCTAAATTTGTCATAAATAAATGTGGAGAAATCTGAAGACAGATAACACAGTGGAAGAGCATGTATATAGCAATGTATACTGTCTAAATGTGTACAGAAGATGAGTCATGGTCTGTGGGTACATTTCAGGTAATTGTGTAGGATATCTGGTGAAAAACAGTTAGTTTATAAAACAGGAGAGTTTCATATTTGAGAGTAAATAGATGATTATTCTAATTTTAGTGGTAGCAACACATTTGAAAAAAGTTGGGACAGAGGCAATATAAGACTATGAATGTTATGTAATGGTCAAGAAACACCCTGAAGAAGTGTCACTATCATACTTTGGTATAAAAGGAATATTTACAAAAGGTTCACTTATTCACAATCAGGGATGGGTCAAGGTTCACCACTTTCTGAAAGAAATGTATTATTATTGTTGAAATGCTGGATTACTCAATGTTCCTCAACTTATGATTTCTAGTAATTTAGAGCTTTTATCCCTTCAAGTGCATAACACTATTAAAAGATAATAGGAATTTAAAGGAATCCTAATATGTAAAAAGCAAGGGTATAAAAATTCAATGCCTGTGATCTTTAATCTTTCCAGTAAGCTTCTGCAATGGACATAACCAGATGGGCTTGTGAATATTTTGTAAAACTGCTTACAATAAACTCTACTCATTGCTGCACCCGAAAAAACAAATTAAGATTGTACTGTGCACAGCAGACACCATATACTGTATCAACATTATCTAGTAATGCCACATCATCTCTGTGCCCCAGTTCAACTGAAATTGACGTAAGCACAATAGAAATGTATACAGTGTGATAGATGGCCAGTAACCTTGCCCCGCTGGGACGCCTGGAGGAAGGAAGAACCAGGAGAGTGGCACTTTTTTCCAGGGCACCCAGATGGTCCTTGATCCCTGGGGGACAGCGCTTCTGGGACACCAGGGATGGTTTATGCCCGAAGTGTTTCCGGGTGGAATGGCAGCACTTCCGCCACACTGGGGAGTACTGCCGGAAGTTCATCGTCAGGCACCTGGAGCACATCCGGGACAAAATAAAAGGTACCGCCTCACTCCATTCGGAGAGCTGGAGTCGGGTGGAAGAAAGACGGAGCTTGCAAGACAGGAGTGGAGGCGGCCGAAGGAACAAAGGACTGGACATTGTAAATAATTTGTAAATATTTGTGTAAATAAACGTGTGTGTTGTGGACACTGCATTGTCGTGTCTGTCTGTGACCGGGCTACCTCTTACAAATGTTGTCCAACATGTCAACTTTTCAAATTGTTTATGGAATATCATGTTCTCTGGGCAAAGAAGAAAATGACTATCATGTTGTTATTACACAGGACAGTCTTAATTTGCATTTCTGGATGTACTGAAAATCTGAAACCACCCAAAAATACTTCTTACACACTTTTTAACAGATAAACACTCTTTCATTCACTACTGGAAAATTTCATTAACATCACACACAATTTAAGTCAATACAAGCCTGTCAAATTTATATCCACGTGATGCAAGGAATCTTCAAGGATATGTTGCTCTGAATTCAGATGGTGATAGATGGTATCAGTCAGGTTGACTATATATTCCTAGCCATTGTGAACTGACACACAACACATATGACACAACAGTGCTTTTGTGTCCATCACCTATTTTGATGGAACAGAATACAGAGGTGAGCAACAGACTTGTGTAGAGGTTGATAGGGCCCCTAGGGTGCCTAAGAACTTGCACCTTTTGATTTAAGTGCCACTTTCTAATTATTTGTGGATTGCTTTTGTAGGGGAGCACCCCCGGTCACCCCACTTCTATGCACTGATTTTGTAACAGAACGAAAAATCATGGGGTTATTATTTCATTATCTTATTCAGAATTTTAAGATTCTAACTCAGAAATTGAAGCTGCAAATATTGAATGAATTATTTAATTTTTTGATTATTTTTTTCCTTTGCCTTGTTAGTATGAATCAGGAACTGCCCCTTTTAAAACAATGCATGTCTAAATCTGGTATTGTTGGGTTCCGATGTTCCAAGAAAATCATTCACCTGACATCAGAGGCCAAGAACAGCAAAAAAAAAAAAAAGAATGCAAAATCTCTACTTTGTAGTAAGGAAAAAAAAAAAAGACTTTTGTTCAAATTCACAAAAATGCATGAAAAATCCTCTGAGCCAAGAAAAAATAAAACCTGGCATTTTTTAAACATTTTTAAGGTAACCAGATTTTTTTTAAACCATTCTTAAAAATTGTGAACTTGTGTACCTTTGATCAATAATCCCTCCTTTATGATATTAAAGGCTATCAGTGTTTCAGAAATAACAGAAACCCCATAATATCACATCAACCCACTGCTTCTAGATTTCACATAATTTTAAAATAATTGAATAAAGCATGTTGGAGGTTGGCTTGGGGCCAGACAAAACATCTGTGGCTGTATCTGGCCCACAGGCTGCTGTTTGACGATCCCCATTGTACATACATAGGGGCCTTAACAAAACTATTTAGCATTTTGACTAAGTATGTAACTATACCAAGTAAGAAATCCTAAATTGAAATTTTGTTACGTTATTTTTTTGATTTCAAAGCACTAAAATGCAAAAAATATTGTATTTACTTTTTATGTTAGAAAATTTATTAATGAAAGAATAATATTGCTATTTTGATAGTTATATCCCCATAATGTAATATTGTATAGAGCAAAGTTTTGCAGCAATAACAGCTTAAAGTCTAAGCAACGTTTGCCAATTCATCTACAGAGATTTGTTAACCCTAACGCTAAATTGTCCACATTAGTCTGATGACACTTAATGCACTGACATTTTCAAATTGTACTTCAGATTATCAACTGACTTATTCTGGGACATTAACCTTTTTGTTCTTGAGCCACATCAAGGCTACTTTGTCCTTGTGTTTGGAATCATCATCCTGTTAAAACATGAACTTTCACCCAGTGTTCAGCTTTTAGCAGACTGAAACAAGTTCACAATATTTGGTCCCCCAGTACCCCAAATAATTCATTCTTCTTAATTTAACTAGTCTCCACGGGATAATGCTACCACCACCATACTTCATCCTATTGTAGGTATGGTGTTTTTTAAGGTATGGGCAATGTTGTATATGTGCTACACATGTCTCTTTAAACTATGGCCAAAGAGCTTCACCTTTGACCCTAAAACTTTTTCTCACATCACAGATTAGTCACAAATGCCTTCTGGCAAACACCAGATGTAGATTTCATTTTCTTATAATAGAATCAATAGTGCCCACTGAGATATCCAAATACTTGAATACTGTTGTGCAACTTGTTAATTTCTTCTTTGGCATACCCTTTAGTTTCCTGAGCTGTCCCTTAGATTTCTTAACTGGGCAATGTGTAATTAGAAAACATGGCCTTTACGTCAATGATGCAAAGGTGGAGGACAATTGTAAGGAACTGCTGTTAGGCATTTTTTTTTTAACCTGTAAAAGCCTAAACTTCCCAAAACACAAGGATGGAACACATATGTAAAGAAACTTAATTTTTTTCATTTCAACATTTAACATTTTTTTCAGTGTAGCATTAAAAAAAATGTTTTGTGTTTCAGTGCTTTTAAGTAACAATTTCACAGAGAACAAAATTTTTGTGCAGTATTTGTCAAACAGTAATATTAGAGAATTAGTCTAAAATGACTGAATAGTTCTGTAAGGCATGTATTTATGTTAATATTATATATACAGTACCAAAATAGAAGAATCAAAACATTACGATCATATGCTTAATATGCTGTTGATCCTCTGTGTACCAGCAAAAACATCTCAGATCCGCACATATATAGTGTGGCAAGCAGCTGGGGGTGGTACCCAGCCAGGACACCAAGAAGGAACGGAAGAGGAACTACACCTCCTCCGGACCACGAGAGGGCAGCCGCCTTGGATGGTATTGGGACCACGGGAACCCTATTGGGGCCCTGGTCACCGCCAGAGGGCACCCAGATGCCTGAAGAGGCCTGGCCCTCTGCACTTCCACCACACCCAGAAGGGCTGGTGGGGAAGACCCCAGGAACACCCGACAGTGCACAGCTGGCACTTCCGCCACACCAGAGGAGTACCGGCAGTCGTTTATTGGGAAGCACCCGGAGCACATCCGGGTGGATATAAAAGGGGTCGTCTCCCTTCCTGCGATGGCTGGAGTCGGGTGGAAGAGGACAGAGCTCGGAGGAGAGGAGTGGAGGCGGACCTGTGGAGAAAGAGAGGCATTATGTGAAGCCTGGTCTGTGGGGTGAAAGTGAGTTGTGTGTGTTTCACTTGTGTAAATAATATTGTAAATAAACATGCGTGGTGCATTTCAACAATGTCTACCTGTCTGTGTTCCCCATAATATATATATTTATATTTCTTTCAGCATGAAAAGACGTTTCTCACTTTTTTGTTCATCTCAAAGAAAACTTTGCGAAACACTATGAAATTCAAACAACACAGTATCCACACACAGCACAGCTACACATGTGGACGTTAGGTGGGGCACGGACTCTAAATTTGTGAATACTTGTTATGATATTGTGACTACACTCTCGCCGCGAAAACGAAACTTTAAACAAATTATTTTGTAACAGATACAAAATGCCATTATTTTTAATTGTTAAGCAGATGAGCCATTAACATATGTGTTGGTATGGACTCCCCCTTGCATATCCCTGAGTCACATAAAGGCTACTTTATATCCCACGCTGGGTGCAAGGGAGTCGCAGCGAAAATGACATCAGACTTGGAAACACGTGCTGGAAAATATTTCTAAGTACACATTGCTGCTGAGGAGATGGTAGTGAATTTTAACAACAGGCTGATCATGCTTGTGCTGGAATAATGAATGAAGGGCTGAATATGATGCAACTGGTCATCAAAACAAAAGATAGGCATGCAAAACATTTGAAATTCATCTGCCCATCACATTGGTCCCCTGTTATGAATATATCTGTGCCCTGTGGAATTCAGTTGACCCTCCTGATTTTGTGTGGCACAAGGTGTGATCGTTACCGATGTCCTTGTGTTCGCTCATTTTTGCATGCTGTTTCTTTTTTGATTTAAAGCATACTCCACGCAAAATGCCAGCCTGTCCGTCATTAAATATGTGCAAGCAGTCACCTGCCTACTATTTCGTTACACACAACAATGTCATTAATTCTGCATTTTAAGGTTCAAAGTGTATTATAGTATTTTTGTCAGGCTGCTCTGTGATTGACAATTGACAGTAAACTTTGTTAAAATGGTATCGGAAAATGACACTTTGTTAGTTGTTACTTCAATCATTTTGCCGTGCACACTATATGTTCTGTTACCAATAAATTCTTCAACAGGAGCTCATCAACAAAGAAAAAGGGATGAATAGTAAATAGTAAAAAAATAGTAAAATTATAATTAATAACTCTGTATAGACATTTTAAAGACAAATCACGCCATACGCAATGCCTTGCTCTTAAACATTTACTCAAGTAGTTTTTTTCAGGGGGGCAGAGAAACCATTTCAACAGGAAAAGCTTTGTTGTGGAACTCAAATTTCTCATCTGTCATATGAGTGATTAAAACCGTGTGACTGAAATAATTTAAGTTCTATGGAAAAAAAAAAACCCCTTTGCATGTCATAACCACCCCTTTAAATTGGGAGAGGATCTGATATTTCAAAAGGGAAATGGTCAGAACTTACACACAGAATATATCTTTAGGATTTGAGCGGGGTGTACCCATTTATGTTGTATAATGTATATAAAAAGAGTAGTAGCCCGAGAACTGCTCCCTGATGGATACCAGCTATAAGGCATCCTAATTCTAAAAAAAAGCATAACCTTTTGTCCCCAGTGTTTAAACCAATATTACACAAATCTATACACTGCAACTTGAATTCACACTTCTTTTAGTTTTAGACAACCTTAAGAAAAGCTTTCTGACAATGAAGTTAAATAATATTATACACACATCTCTGATCATATGCTTTTGTTGCTTCCTCAGAGAACTCCAGCATATTAGTGAAACAAAATTTCTCCCACCTCAACTCTTGCATGGACAGACAGTGTTAATAAATATAAAAAAGCCCTCTTTAAAGCTTGCTCAGAATACTATTCTACATTAATAGATAGCAATAATAAAAACCCTTGGGTACTGTTTAGAACAGTGGCTAAATTAACAAATGGGAATTCAGATTAAGAGTGCAAAATACCAACAGATATTAGCAGTACAGACTTTATGAACTTCTTCAATGAGAAAATTAAAAATATAAGATCCCACATCTCAGCATCACAGTACAAACCAAATACTAGCTTAGCAGACCCTGTCTCACATTGCATTCAGCACTTTAATAATTTTAATCCTGTAACTGAGCAGGAAGTCTTAACTTTAATTTCTAAAATGAAGCCCACTACTTGTTCCCTAGATCCAGTGCCAACAAAACTAGTAAAAAGTGCAATGGATGTTCTTGCAGCGCCTATTCTAACCGTTATCAATAGTTCATTACTGCATGGCACAATACCTGACGCACTAAAAATGTCAGTCATTAAACCATTACTTAAAAAGTCAGACCTAGACCCACACATACTAAATAATTATAGGCCTATTTCAAATTTACCATTTCTCTCTAAAATACTAGAAAAAGTAACCGCCAGTCAGCTTCAGTCACACCTTACGCATTACAATTTATTTGAGAAATTCCAGTCTGGTTTTCGCACTGGTCATAGTACAGAAACGGCACTAACACGGGTTGTAAATGACATTCTGATATCCTCTGATGAAGGAAACTCCACTGTAATTATGTTGTTGGACTTAAGTGCAGCATTTGACACCATTGACCATTCTATTTTACTGCACAGGCTAGAAAATGATGTTGGGCTTACAGGCCCCATGCTCACTTGGTTTAGTTCTTATTTATCAAATCGATTCCAATATGTACAGAAATGTGCAGACAGTATTCCATCATTATACACAGAAGTTCAATATGGTGTCCCGCAGAGCTCAGTACTGGGACCTTTACTGTTTTCACTTTACATGCTTCCACTGGGATCTCTTATTAGGAAACATAATGTTAATTTTCACTCATATGCAGATGACACCCAGTTATACCTTTCATTTAAATCAAATGAAGTTTCTCTGATGTTGTCTTTAATTAGTTGTGTTAGTGAATTAAAGGAGTGGATGAATGAGAACTACTTGTCTTTAAATACAGATAAAACAGAGATGTTAATTGTTGGAGGGAATGACGCTGATCACAACAATATTTTGTCATCATTTAACTCAGTTGGAATCCCAATTAATTTTACTGAATCAGCCAAATCTAGGAGTTATCTTTGACTCTAGCATGTCATTTAAAGCGCATATTATTAAGTTGTCCAAAACATGTTTCTTCCATCTTAAAAATGTTAGGAAATTAAGGCGCTTTCTAAATAAACAGGATTCTGAGAAATTAATTCATGCATTTATCTCTAGTAGGATTGACTACTGCAATGCGTGTTCACTGGCTGTTCAAACTGTTGTCTATACAGCCTCCAGTTAATCCAAAATGCGGCTGCAAGAATTATTACAAGAACAAGAAAATATGAACACATAACTCCAGTTCTTAAATCCTTACACTGGCTCCCAGTTAAGTTTAGGGCAGATTTCAAAATCCTCCTTTTAACATATAAAGCATTAAATGGCCAAGGTCCGCTTACTTGTCTGAACTTATCATGACTTACAAACCTGAGTGCACATTAAGATCTCAAGATGTCGGTCTGCTTATGATTCCAAGGATTAATAAAATAACAGTGGGAGGTCAAGCTTTTAGTTACAGGGCCCCTAAACTGTGGAATGGTCTTCCTGCTTCTATAAGAGATGCCCCTTTGGTCTCAGCTTTTAAATCCCAGCTGAAGACTCACTACTTCAGTTTAGCATATCCTGACTAGAGCTGCTGATTAACTGTACATACTGCATCTCTGTTGTTAGTCATTAGCACTAAAAGATAAGTAACATGATAGATATAATTTGATATTAACCCTCACCTATTCTGTTTCCCTTCTCGGTACTCAAATGTGGCACTTGGTACCACGGCCCACCTGCCAAATTGTTTTGCCTGTCTTTGGTAAAGTCATCCCTGATGGAGGATCACAGGAATCATGGGAAAGAGGGGTCCTTTCATCGGATTGGCTGGCCCAGCACTGTTTCAGCCGTCGAATGGCCAAATGGGGGAGGCAGCTTGATGGATGAGGTCTCCAGGACTCTAAAAATATCCAAATCTTATTATGTGATATCATTTACTGTTAAATTCTGCTCTGTACTTCTAAAATTTTTATTTTTATGCTGTATTGAGGATTTGTTCTGTTCTGTGTATTGTATTGTATTGTATTGACCCCCTTCTTTTGACACCCACTGCACGCCCAACCTACCTGGAAAGGGGTCTCTCTTTGAACTGCCTTTCCCAAGGTTTATTCCATTTTTCCCTACAAGGTTTTTTTGGGAGTTTTTCCTTGTCTTCTTAGAGAGTCAAGGCTGGGGGGCTGTCAAGAGGCAGGGCCTGTTAAAGCACATTGCAGCAGTTCCTGTGTGATTTTGGGCTATACAAAAATGAAAACTGTATTGTATTGCCGTTTACTAATGTCAACACACATATTATTGTTCAACATCCTATATTGACATATGTAGCATACATTAGTCAAAAATGTTTGTTTCTAAGTGGATAATTAATGAGATATTAATGTACTCACTTTTAGCACTGTACTTAAACAAATAAACCAAAAAAGGTGAAAGTTAGATTTACATAAAAAGCTGATAAAAGCTACTTTTAACACTCATTATGGTCATCTTTGACTTGTTTAATTATCCTATATTACTCAAACTAAATGCTACTGTAAAAGCAACATTCAAGAACTTCAGCTACAAGTTTGCCTAGTGCGGAGATTTAAAAAAAAAAACAAAAAAACTTTAATGTTTCTTAAAACAAGAATTTGATTAACTAGTGTCTTCCCAATTCTAATATAAGTGAAGGGGCTACATACAAATTACCTTTTATTTAAATTATCAAGGATATCAGCGTGACCAAATGAAAAAGTGAAAAAGTAGAAATGAGGCATCCGACTAGATTTTTTTCATATTCTCCTAATCTTCTGATTGTGGTTTTCACTCTGTTCTATTTATTTCAACTACAAAGGGTCTAGCTCACTTACTGGGAAACTAACTCGGCTCAGGTGCATCCTTTTAATTTATATTACACAAACAGACGGACCCTATGAGCAAAATATTAAGAGCATACTATGCCAAAAGACCAACTCTACTTTTACACTTTATTAAGAATTCCAGCCTGACCAATATCTACATTAAGACTTTTCATTTTCATGGTATCATTGTAGGTCATCTCCGAGTACTATTATTTCTTCATACATCTCTAAATGTGAACGACAGGTTGGCTGGTATTTCTAAATCCAACCTGACCCTGTATTAAGCAAGTGTGGTTGTGTGCCCGAGTACGCTTTGCAATGGACAAGTATCCTAGCCGGTGTTAGTTCCAGACAAGTACTTCATATTGGCACAATTTCTTCATAAACTGCAGGAGTGTTTTAATCAACTGCACAATTGCAGACATAACAAAAAAAATGCCTGTGAACCATCTTTTAATTTAAGTTGATGCTTTTATATAGCATGGTATTAGAACCCAGGTAAGACTTGCAGAATGGAATGGGCTAATAAAGGTTGTAAAGAAAGTACTCCATTTAAAAACAAGTGCAGAATAGAACTAGGAAACAACATAACTGTATTACATGTTCAGGAGACTATATATTCCACTTGATATAACTTCCATAAAATGAATTGATTAGGACCAAAGCATAGGATCCTTAATTCCCTGTTCTGTCAGATACATGTAGACATAATACAGAAAGAGTGTACTCGGGTGATATTTGGTCATATATGGCGCATCTTTCATGTGTATCATTTAAGCAGCATTTACATGGAATCACTACCTACTTTATATAGTAATTGCTCCCTAAGAAAATATTAAAGTAAGGTTATAAACCTAGAAATCTAATCTCAAATGAGGAAAAAAATGCAATTATGGAATACATTTAAAGATATTAGAGATTATTCAGACAAGAAAACTGTACTATAGCAACTTCAAGGAGACAATTTGATCTAGGAAGTTTAAGAATTTAAATATTGGTTCATAATATTTATTACTAGGTTTAGAAATAGTATGAATGTTCAGTCCTACTGCCTTACTTACTTGGATGTGCATTTTAATGATTGCTTTACCAATCAAAGTAGCACCAAAAAAGGTCCAGAATGGAACAAGAAAGTGTCCACATGTAATTCCAGCCAAATCAAAGAGGGGGTTTGGAATCTGTGGAAAAAAAAGAGCACCAATTAAGGAGAATTATTTTAAATTTTACAAATTATTTGACTAGACTCCTGCAAATGCATACAGCTCATAAAACAAACAAACAAACTTCATAATTCTAGCTTCCTCTGCAATAGGAAAAACTAAAGGGCACTAAAAGTAATACAAATGAATAAAAAAGTAAATCCAATTTATATGTATGTATATAAGTATGTGTATATATATATATATATATATACATATATATACATATATATATATATATATACATATATATATATATATATATATATATATATATATATATATATATATATATACACATATATATATACATATATATATACACATATACACACACATACACACAAGATTTTAGCAATTAACGAATAATGTATTGTTGTTTAATTCAAATTTAATATATACATAATATCAACAGACTTAATAAGAAACACTAAGGATTGAAAATGCTCCTTGAATGGTACTATACTTAATTTATAAATAAACAAATATGTATATGTATTTTGAGTTAAAATTTCATAGCCCAGCATCTAATATTCAGAACAGGCTTTTAAATGATAATACAAAGAGTAAAAAGGTAAAAAAAAAAACCTATTTCCTTTGTTTATTTATTTACATTTTTAAATGTTCTTTCATAATAAAAATGACTTTCACCAACTACTTATTTACATATACTGTGAATATATATATATATATATATATATATATATATATATATATATATATATATATATATATAAACAGAATACTTTCTTCTTGAAAATGATTTATCTACAGCGTAATAAACCATGACAAGTAAAAAGATATATCAAGATCATGTTGAAATTTACTTTTTTACTATTAAGAAAAAGACAATCGTGTCCGGGTTGCTTTGTGAAACTTCGGATTACTATGAAACCATAGTAGGTGAAGTGCACAATTATGCACTTTAGAAATAAAACATCAACACCAAGGCAGGATTTTTCAATTTGACATTCGATTTATTATTCATGCCAAGTCTATTTTTACCAATATGGGCAATTTTATCAGGCTATTATAAATATTTAAAATGTATGTAGGAATATGTTTGGTTACAAACCAGTGCACCAATGGTAATGTAAACTCATTCACATTATTTGCAGTATATAAACTGGGAAATACAAACTAGTAACAAAACACATTATTACCTGACACCTATAATACATAGGAATTTAGGCAGAATTACTTTTCTGTTTGACCAAAACAGACTGATACAAATAAACTAGGTAAAATGCACACTTAACAGAAATATGAAACAAGTGGATTTACAGTTGTAACAAATCAGATTTTAAACTAAACTTTGCAGAAGACAAAGAGAAGTATAATTGTATTTACACTTTGCCAAACTTGTTGCACCACAAAAAAATAACAATATTGATTCAAGGTAAATAGCAGTATTGCTTTAAGCTTTCAAAAATAATTATTAAGACAAAATAAAAAATATTAGGGAAAACAAAAGGGAACATTTGTGATTACTAATGCATTATCAACAATTCCTTAGTTTATTCAAAATATATAACATTTAAAAAAAAATCTTACAAATTAAAATAATTCTTTTCTCTCTTTTTTTTTTTTTTAACAACAAGTCAACTTTAAAAGTCAAAGAATTTGTAAGTTAAAAAAAAGATGTGGAAAGTTTGACAGAAAAAAATGGAATATTTTTCATTTCTTAACTTGATTCTTTTTAAATCAAAACTAATTTTAAAGTAATTATAAAGACACAGATATAAATGTATTACAGCAAATTACACAACAGAATATTTTAACAAAACATAAAATCTATTACAAAAATAACTGCTATCAAAAATAGATCAAATAAGCAAAAATATAAAGAATCTTACTGAAGCACAAGCCAGAATCCCCAGAAATCCAACTTTTTGTACCATATTTTGAACAGCAAGCTTGGCGCGGGTGGCAAAATCCTAAAAAGAGAAACAAGGTCAGTCATGTAAAAGTAATTTTTAAATGCTTCTTCATGATTCATTCCTTATCAGATCAAGCATATCCCACTAACGAAAGTACCATGAAAGGTAGAGCTATTAGATTAAAATACATTCAAGAGCCAAGTACCTTAAAAATCTACTGAAGCAAAACATTTCTGTAAATTGTTTAGCAAAATTTCAATTGGAAAGGGCTGGATTAAGCAATTCTTGTTAGAACAAATACTTGAAAATCACTTTTTTTTGTTTTTACATTTTCCTTTGTCAGAATCTACAAAAGAGTATAATTATCAACTGCATGAAAATGTATCAGGATGATTTTTTTTTTTATTAAATAATTATAAGACTAAAGTGAATCTTAAAATGTCTATTTTAATTAAAACAGGTTCCCTTATCAAAAGACTTTAATATTTTTTCTTTTTGAAAATTACCTTTGTGCTTTATAACTTTAAAATTGTATTTCCAATGTTCTTTTTTTAAAGAAATAAATGGCACATAGTTTTAAAGATATTCATGTTTTCAGAAATGATGAGATTGTACATAACTGAACAATTTTAAATAAAATATTTACAAATTGCAAATTGATTTTTATGAATAAAAAAAAACCTTAATTCTTTAATCTATAAAGCAAAAGTTATATTTTGCATCTAGGAAATTTAACTTTAGCAATCAATTACATTTAGCTCTAAACTGTTTTAAATTACTCATTTACATTACTATTTTAGTTTAAACTAAAGCATATGGTTTAAATAAAATTAATGAATTCAGACTACTTTATTTTTTTCAAACAAGCCACACTTGTTAGGATTTTTGAAAACACTAATATCTTAAAGCCAATTTCAATTTTTTTATTTTGGGTGGAACTTTATAATTTCTTTAATAGATACAACTGAACATTCTTTCATTTTCAAACACTGTATATTATTAATATTTGATAAAAATAAATTTTTACTGACACTGTACTATGAAAGATAGCCATTATTAAAAAAAATCTAAAACAATACCTAATTTGAAAAATACATTTTCACACAACTAGATTTATGCCTTGCAGAAAATGTACTCTTTTTTTATATGAAATATGTATGGTGGGAACATTTTTAATATAATAATTATACTATTTGTTTCTGAATGTAGTTCTGCAACTGTCACTTCATATTTAAATTATTACCAATAATAAGTGCTGTTTAATTATTAAATACAAAAGAAAACAGTGACATAATAAAGAACTTTTCTCTATTAGTAGTTTTTTTTTTACATTAGCTCTTTCATACAAATGTTTATATATATATATTTAGCTTTGTATGTTAATTACATGTTTATTCATTGAGTTTAATAATAGTAATAAATGAAGAAAAAAAAAAGTTTTCCTTCAAAGGAAATTAAAGTGCATACAATTTTAATTCACAAAAAAAGGTGTTGAAAGTCAAGAGTAAAAATTAAACATGAAATGCAGAAAATTGGAAAAACTTAAAATGGAAAAGTAACTGAAGTTAGGGAAACCCAGCCAGGATAGGTTAACAATTAAAAAGGAAATGAGAACACTTGACTTATTTTAGTACTACAGAAAACAAATGTTATAGAGCACACAGTATGTGAAAACCTACCTCTTGCAATTTATACAAATATCTGGGTTTTATTTCAAAGTTACATTTGCCTTCAAAACTATAATTCATATTCACTTGATATATTTTTAACTGTTAACATTTACAGGACACATTTCAAGATATATTAAAAAACTAAAAATTATTTTTGAAAGACAAAATGATAAGGATCCAATCCATGTACCAGATATCTAGCACTTTCCGATTTACTGATTAATGAAACCTTGAAAGTACAACAGTTTAGGCAGTCATTCATAAATAAAACTGAAATATATTATTTTAAAGCACTATACTATTTTTCTGGGTGTGACTTCAAATATACTGCACCTAGTATATAAAAGTACACCCATTGGTCATGCAAGTTGGAAAGGAGAAACATTTCAGCATACAACTTTGAAGTGATCTGAAATTATTATTAAATGCAAATACCACTTTAAACAGTAAACTCAACTATTACAATAAAAGCCAATGACAGTTAAAACTTTTAAATGAACAATTAACACATCATCATAGCCCCAAGTCTATTAACTCTTTCAGCAAAAATTCCTACCTAAATGGCAAGCATCTTGAAACAAAATAAGATATGGCTCTTGTATCCACAGTATGACTAAAACAAGCATTTGATTTATCATTTACAAATTGCCAAAAATCCATCTGTCACTTAAACATTTCCCAGAAAAAAATATTTCTCATCTAGGAAGAGAAAGAAGCTCTTTTATGTTTAAACATCTGAATCAGGGAAGTTTTTTTCCCCTCTTTCCTGTTCAATAGGATTTGAACAATATAGGGATTCTTTTTAGAACATTACATCAATCATTATTGATAAATTAATTCTGAACCAGGATCATTGCTGTATAGTAAAATTTGTATAGAGAAAGATTTTAAAATGCTTAATGAAGAAACAAAGAAAACTTGTTTATAAACTGAATCACACGTAGTTTGTCCTGGATATAAGCCCCACAGGCAGGATAACTGCACTGGATAAATTCATACTTTAGCATAGAATTTATGTAATCTATTTATTTATTATTATTATAAACTTTAACACAATACAAATATTCAAATTTAAGCACCAAAGTCAGCTCTGCACAGGTTAAATTATACTTTAGTTTACAGATTAGGTGATCTACAAGTGTATTAATTTAAAACTGTCATAAACTTAAAACAAAACATGAATATTTCCTATATATTAATAACATAAATCTTATGAAATTTAGTTCCATGTACAGTAAAAATATTTTAAGGCTGAAAGAAAAACAAATTTATATTTTTATCTAAACAAATAAAAACCTAACTCAACTGTTAATGAAATTAACTTACCTATAAAACAAACAGCAGGTAATCATTTACTAGTATCTAAACAGCATACTTGATACCTTCAACATGTATTTAGTCAATGCAGGAACACTTTGCAGTGAAAGGAAATGTTCATTTTAAAATATTTTTAAACTTTAACATTTACCCCACTAAGAAAAGTAGAGTAACATGGCTTCACCTGAAACTATGAAAACGTTTAAATGTCTACAATGCCTTAACAGGATCACCATTATAATATACTTCAAAAAATCCTTCCAAATACTTTCAGAAAATTTCAATAACAACATAAAGCAACAAATGAATACTGCACATAAAAGGAATGTTAATCAGCACTACTGAATACATTTATTGGACAACAGCAAATATAGATGACTAAAGAGAATGAAAAGGCCTTGCAATATTATTGAAATGTATGAACTGGAGGGACCAGAATGCTTTGCTAGTTTGCTAGGAAAAATTAAATATATACCTCCAAATATCAAAACTCTACAAAAGAAAACTGCTGCAACCTATGATACAGCACTGGAATGATCCAAATGTTCTTGATTTAAACAATTATTGTACATTCACAAAGACTACTTTAAATGCATATATTCATTTCACTTTTTATTTAAAATGCTGTTGCAGATGAATAACCTTCCATTTATTTTTCATTTTGATCTGAACATACTGAAAAGATATGAATAAAAATAGCTAGATCAATAGATTGTACTTGTTTAGAAGACCTCTTGCATATTTGTATCCACTTAAACAATAATGAACATAAAAACAGATCTATCCACATTTATTTTCTTTATTGTTTAAGTGGATACAAATATGCAAGAGGTTTTCTAAAGAGTCAGAAAAGTATACACTACTTCTGCCAATAATGATGCATGATAGAATGATAATCACATATTTATTTTTTCATTAGCTAAACAATAATTTATATTCTGGCTAATAATATAAACTGGTTCTTCTAATTAAACTACTCCAGCTAAGAAATACATAAAAATCAAAGTAGTTTTTTTAATGTACAGGATGTACTTCATTAATTTTTTTTTCAAGTTTTTCAAATTATTTTGTTATCAGCATATAGTATATTTAGCAATTCACAAAAAAAGGTAAACCATGTTATTATGAGTATGTTAATTGACTTCTAGGTTATGTCTGTTTTAAATTTCTCCCGATACTAAAAGTTATGAATTGGTTTTCCTGTTTAGACTTCAAACACAAGATACAAGACTTCTTATAATTCGAAGGGATACATAACAATAAATAATGAGATAAAGGTCCATTATGCACTGAGCATAAAAACTCTGGGACATTTCACATACCAATGCAAGGAACTGCCCCATGAGTCACACCATATTTTACTCATAGTAGGACTGCTAGTCCACCTGTTCACATTTGATTATTGTCTGTTTTATGGTGGTGGTGGTGTTATGTACTGTCCAACTTACTCTAAGTCGCTTCTCTGGACTTGGTGAACTCATGAGTAAATGCAGGTATTGGCAGACCCAGTATAAGACCATTGTATGCTTTCATTGAAACTAAACACCCAAACGTGTAAAGTAATTTACTTCCAAAAGCCCAAGGGAGCAAATGGGATTTTCAATCAATTGACCTAGATCAGGTATATTTTTGACTTCACATTTTCAAAAGACGTGCATCCCTCTAAGGTTTACTTTCTGGAAGATCTTCATAACCATCCATTTTGTTTTATTCTGAATATCTGAACTTAGTTTTTAACTAACCTTATTTTAATTGCTTGAAATTATACATGTATTGCTATTTATATCCATTACCACTATGAAAATTAACAACAAACTGGAATAGAATATTTTTTTTTAAATCACTAATGTATATAATCTGGAACTCCATTCATTTTCGGTTCCTTGAGTCCTATGTGGTCAGGAAGGTACCTGGCTTCTGTAGTTCTTAATCTATGCTAGGTAGATGGTGGACTCAAGGGTGGATAGAAAGTTACATTTGTGTATGAATGTATGGCTTTGCAAACCTAAAAAGGATTAAGATTTGAGAAAAGTAGATAATATATAGCACTCTGAGTTCAACATGTTATATAAGAATACACTTAAATTAAACCTTTTTCAAACTAGATTCTCTGGAATTTTGTATGAGATTATGTATACTAATTAAAACATACCCAAAACTATGTGGAAAGACCAAGGAACAAAAGATTCTTAAACAGAGTATCCCCCTCCATCCCCCTCTTTCTTGTTTAACTCCTAAATTCCTGTCAGGCGATATCACACTTCATACAAGCTTTAGACATCCTGTGAAACATCCAGCTCCTTTATCTCCAATACAATGACAAGAAGCTCATTCACAGAAGAGGAATGTTTGTGGTTTAAAAACATTCATCTGTTATTTTCAACTACATTAAGGGATTATTAGTTCAATTTTATGTTAGTCCAAAAAACTCTTGACATGAAAATCAGCAGTGGTTACAAAAGGAAGACCATTTCATTACACCTTCCAGTGGAACAAATTGAAAAAGCATCTTCCTTAACAGATGGAACCTAAAACATGCAACAATAAAGCCGTCCACCATAATTATTTTTTAGAAACTATTTCACTGCCTATTAAAACCTTGTGCAGACAAAAGCATGACTGCATTGATAAGATAAGAAGTACAAAAAAAGTCTGAAATTCTTGACTGGTGACAATTACCTATATATAAATGACTTGCAGGAGTCAAGACAGAATAAATATTGCTTGTCATATTACTGCTGTAATTTAACCTTTCAGGGTACTACATCCATTTGAAAAATGGTTCTTA